>NW_005179183.1:74036-79976 GCF_000350225.1 Chondrus crispus
GGGGGGGGGGGGGGGGGGTACGGATACAATGGCCCGGGCGATAATAATGCGTAAATCCGCGCGGGCCGTCCACGACATTAAACAGGCCCGGGCGGCTTGAAGAGGCCGAGGGGCAGGTAGGTAATTTTATTCAAATGCAAAGGGGGGCCGATACAGTGGCATGCGGGCGGACGTCAAGGAATCACACTTGCGGAGGATAGGATGGAGCCGACCCATGACACGGCATGCGGGCAATTGTCGCCGCGGCGACACTGGACCAAATCGCAAAGCTGAGACGCTGGGCGAGGCGGGTTTTGGCGATACCAAAGCTGCAGCCTGAGCGGAGGGCAATTTGGTGCGCAACGTGTTCAAGGACAGCAGTAGTACGGGTGCTCCAAGCGCCCAGGGTATCGAAGGCAAGGGGGACGAAATGCCAGTCTAGGGGAGGAAGTGGGTCGTCAGCCTGAAGGTGTAAGGCAGCGCGTAGAATGCGGTCATGGGTGCGGAGTTTTCTTGTATGGGCTCCTTCAGCGGCGCCGGCAATAGACCGAGCAGCTGAGTTCATGTTAGCAGCGGTGTAGGGATTACAAATCGTGACATCGTATGCTGTAGGGCGGTCTGGGAGGGCGCCAGCCGCTGGAGGGGACGGTTGGACAAGAATGTCAGCAGGGCGGTGCGCCGTGCCTGGTATGAGAAATGGAACTTCGCGGTCGCACGCGAGGCCGGCTGCCCGAAACGCTTGGCGGGCCAGAGTATTGCGGACAATGTTATGGCGGTGGGTGGCACCATACCCGTGTTTGCAGTTGGCGGCGTGGTCGCCACGTTTGTCCATCGCGCGGCCACAGTGAGAGCATTGTAGGGGGGCCCGTGAATCGTCGTACACAGGCGTGTCGAGGTGTCGCCGAAGCATAACAGACCACACGGCACTTGAAACTCGCGAGGTCAGAGATGGGTGAGCGCAGAGGAAGGAGGCCGCACCAGGAGTAATTAGAGAGTTGTAGCGGGCGCGACGGCGTACAGAGGCTGCCGTATGATCGGTTGGGTTAGGCTGTCGATCCCACTCTCTCGTTTCCCAATACATGCGCGAAAAGGCTCCATGGAGCGCCTGATATAATGTAAAATGTACTCTTTCAGGTCGTTCCAATAAAGCCTGCGGTTGGAAGGGACCCAGATTAGAATGCGTAGCGAGGATCCCTCGGGTTTCGACCTCGGGGTTCAAGGAGCGCAGTACATGCACTAGATGCTTCCGTGCCATTCCGCAGTAGAATGGCACTGTAGGGTTCGAAGGTCCGCGAATGCGTGCTTTTGCGGATTCAATTAAACTTGCAGCGTGAGATGCGTGCACAAACGGGGCCAGTGGCGTGAAACCATGACCACCCAAACGGAAGGGGAGGCCAATCTGGGAAGATATGGACGGAGAAAGCGTGACATGATTGAACCGGGAGTAGGCGGATTTTTGACTTTGATCAAACCGAATTGCGCTTGGGAGCGAAATGCGAGGTGGTGTTAGGCGGAACACATGCTCGACGCGGCACACGGATCCTGATACTCGATGCAAATGGAAACGTATACGGGCATCAGGAATGCTGTCGAGCAATGTGAGGGAGTTTGACACTGCCTCAATTTTTTCCTCCAAGAATGACCTCATGAATTCATCTGTGCCTAACGGGGCGCCCAGAAGAGCAATTCCACCTTCTTGTGAGACGTGTAAGGGGAACGACATGGTGAGGGATTCGAGAAGTGACGGCTCAGTTGTGGGCCAGAAAGCGCGACATTTAGAAATGTTCATGCGGAATCCCATGCTGGGGCCAAATGTGTGAAGAATGCGGAGTGCTTTTGTAACCTCCGGGATAGTGCCAATTAGTGTACCGTCATCGGCGTACCAGCGGTTGAGCAGGAGGCTGCATTCGTGGGTGATGCGGCGGACAAGTGGTTGGAGCGCTAGAGAGAAAAGGAGCATTCCAGCAGGGTCGCCCTGTTGGGTTCCTTCACAACTTTTAAGAATGACCCGTGGGGAAGACGGTAGCACGAGGTCGGGAACAGTGCGGCCATAGATGAGGTTGATGAAGTGAGCAAGGCTAGGCGTTTCCAGAGTGAGACGGTTGAGCATAGACTGACGGCTAAAGCTGTTGAACGCGTTTTGTGCGTCAACAGAGACGAGCACGTAGTTGGGGTTGCGACCGTGTCGCGCCAGGAGCATACGACAATCATGGACAATGGCGTCCATTACCGATGGGACGCCATTGGCGAGCTGTTCCGGGGCCAGGCGATCGCGGGTATCATCAATTGCGGCGGGGAGAAGGACCTTTGTTACGAGGCGGCGAAGTGCCTGCCCCACGGCAATGGGGCGGAGCTTCCCAGGGCGCGGCTGGAGGGGGATCAGGGTTGACGCAGCCAGGAGGGGGGCTGTGCTATCCGGGATATCGCCTCGGGCGAGTCGCTGCACCAGGCGGGTGAGGGCCGAAAGACCAGTAACACCGGCCTCGGGAGTGACGGTCGTGCGAGCGAGCAGCTGCAGCAGGCGGGGCGAGAGGCGATCTAGCCCGGCTGCGGACATGGGATTGAGAGATCGAGCAGCACGTAGTACTTGGCCTTCGGTGATGTCTGGAGTCGGAGGGAGGTCGGTTCGGGAGAGTGCTTGTGTGGGCACAGCGGGTGTAGGATGAAGGGCGATTAGGGAAGTGTGCGTGGTCTCTTCTTGGAGGTCGGGGAGCGGTTTGTCTGTCAATGCGCGCATTGCTCGTCCATATTGGGCGTCGGCGGCCATGCCCATGGCGCGGCTGATGCGGCGACGGGCGGGGTCAGAGCGCTGGCGCTGTCTGCTGTGTCTTACGTCCCAGTCCAGCTCAGCTTGTCGAGCGGCGAGGGCCTCGTGCCACAACTGGGGCCAGTAGAGGCCGGAAGTCGCTCGGCGAATGCGATCTCGAAGGGCGAGGTGCTGCCCTTTCCTTGTTCGCCAGCCCTGCTCGCCACGGAACGAGCGGCGGAGGACGGCCGTGGGAAGTATGTGCAGGCGAAGGAAGGCGCGGTGTGTCTCTTGAGGGTCGGTGGTGGCGGCGGCAGCCCGGACGAGCTTGATGAGAAGGAGTGTCAGGCTGTGGAGGCAGGGGGCGGGGATTGCGGAGTAGATGTGGGACGAGCGTAGAGGGCAGAGGAGGAGTTCCTGGACAGTAGGAAGGGGCAAGGTGGGGCGAGGAGGCGCAGGCTGAGGCGGCGTAGCGGAGGGTGAGGGGCTCACCAGCAGGGAATTGGTTGATGGGCTCACTGTGGCGGGATTTGGATGCCGTCGACGTCGGCATGCGCTGGGTCAGAATTACCGCGAGGGCGGTGAGGTGGGGGATGCTCGGCGGAGAAGGAGAGCGGCCGCTTGCGGAGGAGAGTGGGTTGCGATAAAGTGGCAGAGAAGGCGATGGGTGTCTGGGAGGCTGTGGGGCGGCTTGGGGTAGCAGCGGGCTTGTGCGGAGGACTTGTCATAGTGGCAGGTGAGGAGGGTCGCTGGGCGGAGGGGGGCGGGACAGGGGCCGGAGCAGGAAGAGTGGGAGCCACGGTGGGGACTGTGGGAGCAGACTTCACAAACGGCGGAAACGGGGGCCGGCCGGCATGAGGACTGGCAGATGCCGTGGGTGGAGCGCAAGGCGACGTGAGCGCCGGGGCCCGAGTAGAGGCGACCGTAGTGGCTGCCACGGTGGCTTGGGGGGAGTCAATAGAAGCAGCGGGAGCGGGGGCAGTCGGCGGTGAAATAGGGGCGGGGACCGGCAGCGGTGAGGTAGGGCCGGGGACCGGCAGCTGAGAGGCAGGGGCGCCCACCGGGCGGGAGGGAAGAGCGCGAGCCACACGAGTAGAATGGCCGGGTGGAGCGAGGCGGGTCGGCGGAGTAGGGAGGATGGCGCTTGCATGCGCCTGTAGGGTGACAGCCAGAGCTCGGCGGACTGGGAGGGGAACGGAGGTGGTAGTGCGGCGGTTGAGGAGGCGAAGTGCCTCGCGACGTAGGCGGCATGAAACACCGGCTGCGGCGGAAGAGTCAAGAGCGGAAGCGGTGAGAGGTAGGGGAGCATTGTTGACGGAGAGGTCTTCGTAGACTAGGCAGAGGTGGGCGAGGATGCGGGCGAGAAGTGTAGTGTGAGAAGCTGGGAAGTAGACGTATGTCCACCGGCCAACGCCGGGGATAATGACGTGGGGAGGGAGAACGGCGTCAGCGAGGTGAGCGCCATGGCGTAAGGCAGACTGCGCAGCATTAAAGGAGGTGAAGGCTGCGAGGCTGGCATCCGGAGCGATGGCGTAGGCGGTGACGGCGGGAGGGGGAGCAACAGGCTCTCCGGTGCGAGGGTCGAGACGAAGCGGTGCGCCCACGCTGCGGACGAGGGAGTGGGCCGCCGCGAGCGTCGCACTCGAGACTGAAGTAGGTGCGGCAACTGCCGCACGTGCGGCCGCGAGAGTCAGGATAGAAGAATCGGGGCGGTTTTGGACACGTGGCAGTTGGAGGGGGCGAGACACGACAAAGGGAGAAGTGGAGGGTGAGGTGGAGGTGGAAGTTGAATTGACGTTGTGAGCGGAGGTGATAGGCAGAGCGGCGTTCGGCGCATATGTAGGGACAGCTGTCGAACGGGGAGATTTACGCGGTCGTGCGGCGGCAACAGTCACCCATGGCTGAGTGAGGGGCGGGAGCTGGGCAGGGGAGGTCTGGGCGGGGGAAGCAGGGCGAGGAGGTGCGGGCAGGGTGGGATGCAAAGACAAGGCGTTGGTCGCGGGCGAGGGCTGGAGGTGCGGCGGGGAGGGATGAGCGGGCGAAGCAGGGGGCGGAGGAAGGGCGAAGGTGGCAGGCGTAGGTGAGGCAGTGGTCGCGGGGGAGGGCTGGGGTTGCGGAGGGGATGCATGCGAAGGGGAAGCAGGGGGAGGAGGCGAGGCCAAGGTGGCACGCGAAGGGGAGGCATGGGCGGGTGAAGCAGATGGAGGAGGCGGGGCGGAGGCGGTAGGAGAAGACGAAGCCGCGGTGGCGGGGGAGGGCGAGGGCGGTGGGGCGCGGGACGTTTCGAGAGACGCGGTGGAGGAGCTTCCGCCGTACGCGTCCGCGCGGGGCGCGTGCGCGTTGGCGTGAAGCGGGTGCGGCGGCGGAGGGAAGGCGACGAAAGACGACGATGTCTTCTTCTTCTTCGTCATTGTGTGTGTGTGTGTCCGAGGGGCCATCGTAGGTGCAAAAACAGCCCGTGAACTCGATTTATTACGCGTTCCATGTGGCATACCTGTGTCGAGCGTGCAGCGTCGTCAATTAGTGTAGTTGCGAAAGCGAATCCTGATTTGCGAACTATCCCGGGTTCAATTCCCGCAAGCTGCAATTTAGTTTTATTTTGAGTAAGTGCTGTCATAACGATGATTTTCACTGGAGGGCCAAATTCGTGAGCGGGTCAAAGTTCGTACCATACGCCACGCAATTAGTGTTACTTCTTGACATTTATCGCGCGATATTAACCCTCATCCAATGAAATGAACGGCTCAACGCCACTTCGTACATTCAGCCATCACTGTAAATAAAACTTTTATGCTTTTTATTCAAAAATTCAGATAATATTTTTTGGATGATGGTACTTTGGCAGTTGTGGCAAAATAGCGACGTGGAAGGGTTTCACTGAAATGAAGTCCATCGATGCATTTTCTTCAATCACAGGGCATATCACGATAAAACATTCGTCCATAAACGGACCTACAGAGAGAACTTGTTCTTTCGAAGCTTTTATCGCCTACTTCAATATGTACGCAGCAATTGCTCTTCTGGTAGAAACGATATCTACGTCTGTTAAACATATGTTAAGATCGCTCTGCACGCCGATAGTCTTGTTCATGGGAAATGAAACGCCTGTGACTACAAGCCATGTGTAAACGCACACAAAAACACCACAGTCGTTGCTGTTATGACGTGGTTGAATCGGAAAATGAAGATGACTTGCTAGTGTCTTCGGACTGATC
>NW_005179183.1:80134-103191 GCF_000350225.1 Chondrus crispus
CAATAAATTCTTTCTTGCATGGATACGCCAAGCATAAGCACCAGTGGCTAGCGTTTGCATCGTGCAGAGGCCATATTATCTGATCGACTTCGTGAAGTTCAACACCACGCAACCACCCTTGAAGAACCTTTTGCCTACTTATATCGTCAGAACTGGCGAAAACGATTGCTTGAGAAGAAACATAAACAAATTTTTGGTTTGTCGCATGATCAGCTTCTTGTAGCAACTTTGTTATTAATGTGTGAATAACGTCATCACTTATCCATTGATTGTCCTGCAACGTTGAAAAGTCTTGTAGTGATATTTTGATGTACTTGTTCCCCACTAAGCTCTCACTCTTAACAGTCTTCTTTCGAGATGCTTTCTTTGCTTTAAGGATTTTAAACACATCATTCCTTTCGTTCAGGTTGAAATCAATAGAAAACCTTGGAGATGGTTCTTGTTCAATTAACAATCTCCATTTGTGCTGCTCAATATCTTCCATTCTCTCTGAAATTCCGTCGTCGTACAGAACAACAATTGATATATTTCCACATAGTTCTTCTTTCTTTTGAACGGTTCCTGCATACCACCGCAGATCCTGTTTCCAAAATATGCTGATGCGACATCCGTCTTTCAGAACATTCACGTCTGAATTCTGAAACACATTCCTAGACAAGATGCATCGTCGAGATTCATCGCATTCTACTCCAACTGGAATGCGTTCTCTTGATAAAATCACCGAAACATCTGACGGTTCCGGTGAGGGATGTGGAGACACTGTGCTTGAACCTCGAGCATCCCCAGGTGGGCCGCATAGTCGCATCTTCTTATTATTTGATACACAATGGATATCTTCTGCAGATCTCTTTCGTTGTTTGACTTTAAAGTTGAGCTTCGAACCAGCCGTGATCACTTCTGCAGCTGATATCATTTCTGCAATTGTCACCTGCTGCTTTCCACTGATGGCGTGTTTTGTGTAGTAATGCTGACGAACGTTCTCAGGGTTATTTTGAATGTTGATATCTTTGCATTCCGGACAAGCAAAACCACCCTTGACTGGTTTCTTCGGCAACGATATCTGAACTCCATCCTTTCTGTTAAACGAATCTGGAACTCTTCTCGATGCGCTTTTTCTTCTCTTTCTATTCAATCTTGATTTGTGAGCTGCAGTAGTTGTTCTACTTTTATGACTGGAACGTAACGGGGGGTTGGTAACCATTTTAGAACCCGAGCTGTGCTTCACTTCCAGACTGTCCTGAGAACTGATGTTCGTTTTGTGAGAACAACTGATAGTGTCTTCTTCAATATCATCATCCTCATTAATGAAACCAGCTGACTTCAGACCTATTCCTGAAGTATTTGGTCCACTACTTTGGTTTCTAGCGATGTGGAAAGTGGTGGTATGATTGTTCAATTCAGTGCCATATCCTGCTCGATTTTCCTGTATGGGGAATCGCATATCTGCGTTTGAACTAGCGTCTCTCTTCGTTCCCAAAGTACGTTCCATAGATGTTTTCATGATTTGTAGGAGCATTTTGGACACGTTCCCGGATTCCCCTGCGATACCACTGTTACGTCTTGACACTAGAGTTTTGGACAAAGTACCTGTGAAGTTGTATAGCACTTCTGCCATGACAAGGGAGGTTTCGTCCTCAGCTAGATTCTCAGAGAGGTCTTTCATATTTCCCACTAGTTTTGCATAAGCCACTCTACGATTAAGAGGATCCAATGCCCTGGGAAAGGGCATCGGCTTGGACGGTCCGGCTTCCCTTATCGCAGCAGTGGTTCGAGTACCTATCCATTCAGTCAATTCTTCATACTGCTCTTCTATTTCTGCATTGTCGACATGTTGCTGAGAATCTATGCTACTCCTCTCAACCGTAGAACTCTCTTGCCTCGATGCTCCATTGCTCCAAGTATCATGAAATGGCGAAATCCATCGATTATGTACTGCTGTTGTACAAATGAACTCGAGAGCTGTACGATGTCCCAGTTTAGATGTGTATTCCAAAACGGCCTTGTTTTCAACCTTGACATTGTGTATGCAGATTGCAAGGGCATGGCGACAAGGTAGTAGCATTCTTTGATAGTACATACATTCACATTGAATTAAATCTTCATGAAAAAGAGGCGGGTGGTCCCACAATCGAATTGTTGTGCTTGTAATAGGGAACTCTTCCGAGCAGTCAATTTATGTATACTTCAATTTGCACTGAAGCTCTAGTACACCTTCAAGTACTGAATCCTCATCATAGTTGACTTCATCATTCAACAGAATGTCACATCTCATCACAGCTAATCTTACAGCAGCTTCCATTTCCGTAACCAACTCCTCACATGCAAAACGAGAAACTCCAAGGCCTTCAATCGTCGACACCATCGTTTTCGAACCTGAGAAAATGGACGACTTGAACAACGGCGAAATTAAAAAGCGTCGATTTTTCCCTTTGTCTTCCTTCTTCGTTTGTCTTTGGAACATTTCGCCAATTGATTTAAAGAGATCTTGTAAAGTATTTGAACCTTTGAAACATTTCAGGAGGCTATTCCAGCTTTCCGATTGTGCAGTTGTGGATGTACCCAATGTAAAAGCATCGGTGAAATATGCTACAGCCCACTGTCGTCTTTTTCGCCAGATGTGATCCCTCATGTACTTTATGGCTGTGGAATGTGACTTAGCATTATGAAACCATTCTTGTATTAGCTGTCTCCATAAATGCTCAAGAGTAGCTTCAGTTGGAGCTTGACGACATATGCTCAAACATTTTCGGAACAATCCCCACGCTGATGCTCCCGTTTTTGCTGTTATGACGTGCTGAACTCTTTTCTTCACGTTCTGATCGAACAAATGAAAAGTACACAATAAGTGAACTACCTCATTGCTGTAGGGGATTGATGCAATAGCGGCAAAAATGGCTTCGTCTCCATCTGTGAGAATTACACGAGGGATTCTACACTTGAACGCTTCATGCCACGACACGAAAATCCTTTTAAATGAATCCGCGTTTTCATGTAGATGTAAACTTAGTAGCACTGTCCTTGTAGATCCCTCGGAATCTATCAAAGTTATTGATGAGAGTTTGTACGCATACTTTGTGAGGTGGTGTGTGGAATCACAGAATGCCACTTGTCCACAGCGTTTGATTATATCACAAGACCCTTTGAACGACCACACAACTGCTTCCAGAATACCTGTTTCATCATCGGTGTGTATACGCAAAAAGTCAAGTTTCCCCGCAGCCTCTTGGCATTTGAGGTAATAAACAAGATCCGCAGCATCCTTCTCATTATCCATCATGCGCGAAACACTGTTTCTCAATGTGTCATATGGTACGATCACACTTGGATGCATATCCTTTAAAAAACGAGATGCCTTTAACAAAAAACCCCTTCCTCGTGCACTTATACGAAACAAAAGTTCCAAACTTGATCGTATCGAGTCATTTGCCAAAACATCGGCACTGCGACACAAGTACAGTTTTTGATCCTCTGTGATAGATTGTGAGTGCTCCTTGTGCTCCAGGATGACAGTTTTGAGGACGCAAAATTTTTGGTTCTCGGTTAAAGTTGTGTCAATGTTACAAACCTTCGACAGATCGATAAGTTTGGTGTATATCTCTTTTTCTAATCCATCCTTACATTTGAAAAAAGATCTGATGCAAACTGTTCGAACGTCGGCAGTACAGCCTATTTTTTGTGATTGACGGCTCCGAATTCCTTTCCCCTGCTTCTTGGAGGCATGCCCAGCTAAAGAACATTGCGCTTGTAGTCTCCCATAATCCTTGATCTTGCATGTCCATTTCGTTTTCAGGCCCATGAGACAATTGGACAACTCACAAAGCCCACGTAGTGCTTTTGAGTTCTGGAAGACTATGATACCAGGGTGTAAAACACACGTCTCTGACAAAGGAGGAACTCTTAGAATGCAAACGTAACTCTTGTTGTTTATTGATATCATGCCGCCACATTTTGATTTCTCGATCTTCTCAGCAAATGAATTCAAGTCTGAAAGGTCGATGTCTTCCGCAGAACAATTGTCACATCCGGACCGGTTCTCTTGTAGGCAGTTAGATGATGGGGACGGGGATGGGATCGTTCGGATTACTGAGGCTGTATCCGTAGTTCTTCTCTCCTTCTCGTGAGTGACGCCGGGGATATGTGCTCGAGACGTGTGTTCTCCCATGGCCTCGGTAGCATACGGCCGGAGGACTTTCGGTGATGATGAAGAAGTTAAAGGGGACATGGTGAGGACGTTTTCAGCGTAGATGACAATCGGCGGGTATCGAGGTCCGATCTGGGAAACGTCGATGGGGTCTGATCTGGACGACGTCGTTATTTGTGGGAAATAGAATCGATTTGCACGCCCCTGGCAATGCCTAAATTTTCGATCTGGATCTTTTGCAGTATTTGGGCCTTACTATGCAATTTTCAATACCTCCAAGACTTAGGGGTGAAAGGGCGCATGTATGAGCAACGATCGCCCGGGCGACTTTAAGGGCTTTAAGTTCTACAATGGCCCGGGCTGTTTAAGTTCTACAATGGCCCGGGCTGTTGTGTGGCCCGGGCTGTTGTAGCTGACCTCGGGGGGGGGGCACGTCTCAACGGGAAAGAAATAAGAATGAGGTGGGGAGCGTGGCAGCTTCTGAACATCCCAACCATCATAAATTCGGGAAATTCGGGAACAGCTCTGCACTGGAATATCATTAGGGGCACGATAATTGTTCCGAGGTTGGCATCCTCTAGACTGCGGCAAAGTATCCCTGATGACCACTTGCGTGTGTCAGAACGCACCCGCCTGTGAACGTCATAAGAACCTACTTCGTTCAATGCAATGAAGCATCAGTAGACTGCATTCTTACAACAGAGGCTGGTCTCTTTCCTCGACTTAACCGTACCTGTAATGCACCATAGCTAACAAATGATGGTTACGTCCATGTAATTGCGACGCAGTTGATGTCAACCTCCACGCTGCTCTTTCGTCTGGTATGATCCAAAGCTGTAATGGTGACGGGGTAGGAATGCACTCTCACATTCTTGACAATAGATGTCTAGAATATCGTGCTCTCTTGGTTCCGTTTAGTCTTTTATTTGAGTTTATTTTCAGGCGATTCAATCAACTTCTACTACTTTCCAGCTCCTAATAAAGTGAGCTCGTCCCTGGCTTGCGACCGCCGCCCGCTCACCGACGACTCTTTTTGCAGAAACCTCTTCTCTTTTTGCGCACTCTCCGCCGACGGACAGCGCCAAAGGAAGAAACAGGCCGGTCGAAGGCCTGTAGCGAACAGAGTCTCACAGTGTACGACACTAATTAGTAAGTACTGTGTTTACTACCAACCTCCCGCCCTACACCGCTCCGCCTTCCTCGCTCGGCACCGCTCCGCCTTCCTCGCTCGGCACCGCTCCGCCTCTCTCGCTCGGCATCGCCCCGCCTCTCTCTCTCCCGGAACCGCCGCCGCCTCTTTCGCTCGGCACCGCTCCTCCTGTCGCTCGGCACCGCCCCTCCTCCCGCTCGGGGCTGCCTCGTCTTCTGTGCTCTGCTCCGGTCCGCATTTCCGGCCCAGCACCGCCCTGCCTTCCGGGCTCGATACTGCCCTGCCTTCCGGGCTCGATACCGCCCTGCCTTTCGGGCTCGATACCGCTCCGCCTCTCGACGCAGCACAACTCTGCCTCGCTGCACACCATCGCTCCCAACTAGCCCAACACTGGAGCCTCGCACATTCAAACATTCTAATTGTGCATCTACTGTCATCACACCTCACTGCTTATTCCCGAACTGCAGTTGCCGTGACACTCGTCACAGCACACACCCGCCCAAAGGCTGTCGGTCACTCAAACACTTCTAAAACTCGTCGTGATTCCTGCTCAAGTTTATTGATAATTCTCATTGGATCTGGTGCTACGGCTCGCCGAAATCTTCGTCTTGCGTGATCTCGCAAAAAGCGAGCAGGGACCTAGCAAGTCTCGCGTGGCTGGTGTATTGGCACCTGGCGTTGGAACAGTTAATGCCCTGGGCACCCAGTGGTACTGTTATGCAGGATACTCTTGAATAGCAATCTTTGTTCACGCATTGACTGTGCTAGACAACGACGTTCCAGGGAATAGTGACCGAACGGTTAAAACCCCGCGCCCAGTATAGTGTCCTCTTCGGAGTAGGCTGCACTCGAATCTGAGATCCGACTAGTCGCTGCATTGCGTGGGGACGTTGGTGGCTTAAGCAAAAGTAGCCCAATCCTGGAGATCGGTCGTCAATTTATCAAGACTAACAGGAACACTACGTCGGTTGCTCGGTAAGGGGATTGGATTGACATTACTGTCGGTTGTCTGTGGCTGCTTGGAACGTCAAGGTGAACACTTCTATAGGGTAAGGACCGGCCTTGGTTTATCAACTGATAAACTCGGTGGATATCCCGAACGAAGTTATAGCCTGCAAACGCAGGGCCTGTGTTTGTTTAGACTGCTGAAACGGCCACCTCTCCGGAGTGGGGCGGACTCCGTGCCGAGGGTCGTATACCCTAAAGGCCTTTGCCAGTGGGTTGGACTGGCCGCCTAGGGTCGGAATACCCTTCAAGTTTTCAAGAACAAGACTCAAGAATTTTACAGCTGATTAGTACTGGTGCACACTTTCTCCATAGTCTGCCTCGCCTGAACTGAAATCGTAATGTCGCAAACTGGTCAACCTAGTGACGAACCATCCGAACCTGCTGATCGCCCGACGTTCATGAAAAATATATCGGATGTGGCATTATCATCGTTGACCAGTACTCAAAAGGGCTTTATTGTTGCCTTGAGATCTTTGGACCCGAGCCTGATAGGGAGTTTGCTACGAGAGGCCATTGCCGAACTCTTTCCTCCTGCACACTTATTCTCGAAAGAAATATGTGACATGCCCACAGTTTGGGTCGAATTGAGAAATTTCCTAAACGCGCGTGGTGCAGCTTTAACACAACACTCTTCCAGAAGAGTAATCATGACTCTAGCACATGGCATTTATGATGATGCTGAGGATAGAGCTGCAGCAGTTGAAATGGCTCAGCTCATAATAGCATCGGGGCGACGAGTGCGACCTGGTTTACGGAATGATGATCCACCTCCACATAGTTCAGGACCAGTAACTGAAGATAGTGGTGGTTCTTTCGACAGCAGTGCTGCGAACCTGACTCGCTTAGCTCATAATGTCGCCATGAGGCTGAAGAGCTCCAAGTTCTCCGGTGATATAGGAGAAGGCTGGATGGATTATGTCGACGAGTATTCGCAAATATCTCGCGACTATGGACTGTCACCACAGCAAAAATTCCAGTTTCTCCACAACCTTCTTTCGAAGGATGCTAAGCGATTCTATCTGGAACGTGTTCAGATGTATGCTCAAAGTTACCAGCAGGCGGTAGATATGGTGAATCAAGAATACAATTCACCTGTGCGTCAGACAAGGGTGAAGAACTATCTAAACTCCCTACGTGTTTCAAACTTCGTTAAGGAAGGCTTTGAAATATCAACAGCATTAGCTAAAGTATATAAGCTAATAACGAAACTATCGCGTCAGGTACCACCATCACATCGCGGGGACTCACACAAGATCGAGTTCCTAAGGAACGCTGCAGTTGGATACGGTTGGTCTCGTGAACCGTTAAGCCGAGTGGCAACCCATAACTTGTCATTCCAGATGCTATACGGGGACCTAGAAGCTGCGCTGCAGTTAGACAAGGAGGCTGATCTGGCTTTGGCACGTGACCACGCAGCTGGACCTAGGTCCTCTGTTGCGAAGGATGACTCATTGGGGGTACTGTACACTGGACAGGGTCGCTACGGTAAACATCCGAGGTATGTTAGATCAAAGGCAACTGGATATTCCTCACAGAAAAAGAAACCGCTGGACATCGCAGGTTGCTTTAATTGCGGAGACCCAAATCACATGCTCAAGGATTGTTCGAAACCCATAAATGCGTCCAGAGCTGCCACAATGAGACTCGAGTACTACAAGAAAAAGGACGACAGAAAACATGCTGTACATTTGGTTCTAGCTGAGCTGTGCCAACAGATCGACAAAGGATTTGCCGAGTCAGACGATGAGTCCGGAGAACCCGACGATGTCGAGATATCCCGCCTTGCGTTGAGCGAAGACGTCGCCCAAGCATCTGGCCCCACGTTACTCGATCACGAGAGTGATTCTGATATCGACTTTGCAGAGATATTCGTCTTATCACGCTCTTGGGACTCTCCGGCTAGCGATCAGTTTGAAGGTGCCTGTGTTGACTCAGGAGCCCAGAAAACTGTAATCGGATACCAGCAAGCTGAAGCTTACTGTGCATTAGTCAACAGCGAACTTGACAGGGAACTTAATGGAAAACGTTTGATCTTTACTTTCGGATCAAGCAAACACGAGCGGATCGGACAACTTACCGTTCGTATCCCGGTTTCCAATTCATTCTTTCTCTCCATTGTGGCCGACGTCGTTGATGTGGATGTTCCCTTCTTACTAGGACTGGACGTTCTGACCAAAACACGTCTAATACTGGACTTTGAGGATGACGTGATGATATCAAAGGCTGATGGATGGAATATACCACTGACAAGGAAGCATGGTCATCTGTAAATCGAATGGTCTTTGAATATTTTGTCCACAATGTCTGAATTACGCAAAGTTCATCGGCATTTTATCACCCTCATCCCGACAAAGTTTATGCCTTGATGCGTCGTGCGGACCCCTCTAATGTATCATCTGATGTCATGGGAGACCTACAGAAGATCACAGATACTTGCGACGTTTGCCAGCGCGAGGCTAATGCTCCCCATAGGTTCAGAGTATCTATGCCCGAAACTGATTGCGTATTCAATCGCACTGTTTGCGTTGATCTCATGACCCTTGATGGAAAAACAGTGTTTCATGTCGTAGACAAAGATACAAAGTTTTATGCCGCATGCTTCCTTGTTGGAGAGTCTACAAAAGATGTATGGGACGTTTTCATGGACATATGGGTGTCTCGGTACGTTGGATTTCCTGACAAGATATCCGCTGACCAGGGACCACAATTCAAGTCTACTGAATGGAAGAATCTTCTTAATACTGCTGGGATCAAGGAACAACTTTCAGGCGTCGAGAGCCATAATGCTATTGGCGTGGGTGAAAGATACCACTCGTATCTAAGACGTGTTTACAACAAAGTACGTTCCGATAATTCTCAGACTCAGCCGAGGCTGGCACTTCAGCTGGCTGTTAAAGCTGTCAATGACACAGCTGGGCCTTCGGGACTCGTCCCCACGCTTCTAGTTTTTGGCATACTCCCCCGTCTTCCTATTACCCCTAAAGAACTCCCTGAACATGCCGCGAGGATGAAGGCTATGGACGTTGCTTGCAAGGAGATGGTTCAAATTTCAAGTCAAGCTAGACTGGAAACCGCTCTCCGCAGTAACGTGCCGTCTGCCGCTGACAAGTCTTACTCAGTTGGAGACGAGGTACTAATGTACCGTGAGAAACCTATTGGCAAGTGGGTTGGTCCATACGTCGTCAAAGATAAGGAAGGTAAGATGTTGACGCTAGACACTGGAGATCGGAGCATCCGGGCATCTATTGACAAATTGAAGAGATACAAAGTCAGTGATGGGGCTCTTGCGCAAACTGATAACGATCCTTCTGATCATATCTCTGATAATGCTGGAAAAACACCAAATGAAAATGTTATAGCTGAAGGTGACGATTTTTTGATGGATCATCCACTGGAAACTACGGTTGTGACAGATAGCTCTACGTCTCTTGAAAATGATCTCTTCGATGAAGAATTGCTCGATATCATGAAAGGAATACGCGAATCTGAGCTCAGTAGGCTCGATGAGAATACTCTCCACTCTATCGACCCCATAAGTCTTGGAGTTGCTTTCATCGGAATTCACATCACAGAGGTGTTGAAATCCGGAGACTTGCGTGGAAATTCAAATGGTTTCAGGAAAGCAAAGCTAGCTGAAATAAGGGGGCTGAAAGATCGAAATGTGTGGAAGGTAGTTCCCAAGTCATCTGTCCCAGCCGATGCAAATGTACTTGGCGGTCGATTTGTTCTTGCCATTAAGAACATAGGAACGGAGAACGAAAAGGAGAAGGCCAGATATGTCGCACAAGGTTACAAGGACAAAGATAAACCATATATGGTTCATGATATTCCAGCATTACGTGCTTCATCGATCAGACTTATACTATCTGTCGCGGCAATCAAAGGGTTCCGTGTCTTTTCACATGATGTGAATCAGGCATATACACAAAGCAAAGATAAGCTAAGTCGAAAGATATTCCTTTTACCAAAAAAGGAGGACCTGGAGTTAATTGGAATAACTGATGAAGAGCTCCTGGAGCTGTTAATTCCCTTATACGGTGTTTGTGACGCTGGTGACTACTGGGCTGTAACGTTGGAATTTCACGTCACAGAAGACTTGAGTATGACGCCTACCACTGGAGATCCTGCATTATATGTCAAGGTATCTGATGGTGAGACTGAAGGCGTAATGGGAATCTACGTCGACGACAACCTCAATGCAGGCAATGAGAAGTTTGAAAAGATAACTGCTGAAACACTCGAGAAGTTTGACGCAAAGCCGCGAGTATACGACAATTTCGATTTCTTTGGCACAATGATAACAACCACATCTCCAGGCGAGTTCTTTCTCTCACAAGAGAAGCACGCCAAAAGATTACCCATCGCTCCAAAGGGCTGCTCATTTGATCATTTTCGAAAGCATCGAGCAAAGCTTTCATGGATGGCACATTCCCGTCCTGATCTATGCTGCAGTATCAACAAAGCTGCCCAGGTGACAGAAGATACAATGTCCGATGACAAAGTCAAGGCATTTAATCATGCAGTGAAGATTGCTAAAGGCAGCGATGTTAAGGGGCTTCGATTCGGGAAACTTGACGTTGACACGCTCGTTCTGAAGTGCTACGCGGATGCAGCTTTTGCAACAAACGATGATCTATCATCTCAACTTGGATACATTATATTGATTTGCGACATGAACGCTCAATGCCATATTCTGGATTACTCGAGCAAGAAGTCCAAAAGAGTTGTACGATCCATCATGGGTGGCGAAGTTTATTCGCTTGTGGATGGTTTTGACACTGCCTTTGTAATTCGGAATGACCTGGAACTTCTGCTAGGAACTAAGATTCAGCTACATTGCTTTACAGATTCGAAGCAGCTGTTTGACTCAGTCACAAAAGGCAGACAGACAACCGAAAAGAGGCTAATGATAGACATCGCTGGGGCGCGAGACGCATACAAATCCTTTGATATTACTCAAATTGGCCTCGTGTGCACAGATCTTAATCCTGCCGATGGTTTATCGAAAGTTAAGGACAATGGAGCACTGTCAAAGCTGCTATTCACTGGTATTGATCACTGTGAAGTGGAGCAGTGGATCACGCGCAATGAATCAAGCTCGCTATATGAAGAAGTGGGAGTGTAATGGTGACGGGGTAGGAATGCACTCTCACATTCTTGACAATAGATGTCTAGAATATCGTGCTCGCTTGGTTCCGTTTAGTCTTTTATTTGAGTTTATTTTCAGGCGATTCAATCAACTTCTACTACCGCCGACGGACAGCGCCAAAGGAAGAAACAGGCCGGTCGAAGGCCTGTAGCGAACAGAGTCTCACAGTGTACGACAAAAGCTACTCAGAAATCTCAATTGGAAATCTCGCTCGGAAATGAAGTGCATCAATCAATGGTAGCGTGACTTTTCTCTGTAACCGCGGCTGTAATTGGATTAACAGGAACCATCAATACAAAGTGCGACCTGTTGTTGACTTGCCTGCCCCTAATGATGATTTGAGTTTGTTACATGCTCGCCTCTATCCCATGAGATTTGGCAGCGTCTATCCTCACGTGTTTTGCAGTTAGAGCCGAATATGTCCGCATTTCTGCGAGGCAGCCAGCAAGAATTATCACTTCCGATACAACAATGTCACAGAGAGCGAAACGGTTTTGCGTTATCTGAGCACAGCCGCACACTGCTACCCGGAAACAGAGACAAGTTCTCGAGTACAAATCCGGCCGTGGGCAAATGAAAGACAGAGGGGGCCGATGGGAAAAGCCTGACCACCTGTCGCTGCTTCTGATAGGTTGTCTTGAGTCTCCCTGTCGCGGTCCGGAGCTTACCTTCCAGGGGAAAATGACGGGGATTAATCAAGAGCGTGCGTCTATCTTCTGTTTTTACTTTATGACTCGTGCAATGAACGAAGGGCAACAAAGCGATACGCTCCTCGTTTCACGCAAATGCGTTGCTTCCGGGTTCCCCTCCTTGGTTCAATCTCAGCCATAAGAATCAATATTCCCAATCTAATGCCTTGTTAGAGACGCCTAAATGAAGTCTCTCCTCGACAGCGCTTGCTTCTTCATAAAGAATATCTCCTGCTTCTGCAGGAAGCACAACTTGTGATGTATTTCACGAAAAGCAATCTTAAAATACGACTAACACGTCGCCATAATAACAGTTTTTAAGTAGTGCCAGACAAACAACTTTGAAGCATTTTCGTCACTTTTAGAGGAGTATTCAAGAGAAAGCCGAATCTGTTCGCAGATTGTTTTACTTTCGTAGTCTTTCGCTTTCGTGAGTTTAACATTTAGGCTACAAAAAAGAATAGCGACTCTGCACTGCATCTCTGGTAGCAATGATGGTGTCCGGTGTGTCCTATTATTTGCCGTCTAAAAGAGATTCTGGATCCCTTACGCATAACATTTCGACCACAGATGAACGCGATACCGCCTTATTCACAGTTGAGGTGTCGTGACATAGCCCGTCACAACTGCCCGTTAATATTAATTTATATAATTGCGTGAAAGGAAAACAGGTGGGCCAAGGAATGAGCGGCTGCCGTTTCATTTGTCCTATATGTATGATAAAACCATGATCAACAAATACGAACCGATGACGTATGAGTACTTTGCTTTCGAGCTAATTATTGGCCGAGTGCATATCCCGATCAGCCAATAAACGCAGAACACGGGCCGCACTTCATGAACTGGCGGCGGATAATGCATGTTCAAATCATACAAATGTGACGCTTCGCCCTTCTCGAGTTGCAGTCTCGCGCAAACTGTAGCTCTTTTGAAGACAAAATGTCAAGTGTGCGCGACGTTCCCCCAGAAAATCAAAATCAAAAAAAATTTGAGCTGTGCCTTATGTGCTCGACACATCTCCACCAGACACACAACACTTTTGACCCCAAACCTTAGGGACGAGGTCAAAGGATTCACTCCAACACCAATGGTGTGTGTCGGTCGCACTGGGCTGAGAAAGAAACCAACGCATACCTTTATTTTGCCCCACGAAAGGCTTCCACGCTACATATAAAGAATTAACGAGCAACTCGCAGTTTACGTGCCGCTTCCCATCTTTTTCTCTGCTGCACTCCACACAGTTCTCGCTCGGTTTATAGGCGCGAGGAAGCATTCTTCTTTCTATTAGAGTGCTTCGTGCCCTTCGTTGGAGACAGGCCATTGCTCTGCGTGTCTGCACTTTTGTCCTTTGTCGCAAATACGACCATCTTTACCGCGACTTGCACGCCTTCTAACATCTTTGCATCCATTCATATACTAGAAACCCGGCATCCACTCATTTGTCTGCATCTTGTCGATATCTTCGGGCCATTTCTGAGAGGAAAAAGGCGACGCCTACTACCTCCTTCACACCCCTATCTATCGGGCCACTTAGTAGAGGGGGCCTACCCGCAGCCTGGTGATCAACTCTAACGAGTGTATACTCCTCTCCTTTCCTCCAAGATGACAATTGCTACTCGTACTGAAACGCGCCCGCAGGCCTACGCCCATACTCCTACTCGCTCAAGCCAGAAACCTCCGAGCCTCATGAAGCGTGTTTGCATTGTCGGAGCTGGAAATTGGGGCTCAGCTGCTTCCATGATCATCGCACGAAACATGAAGCGCTATGATCACTTCGAGAACACTGTCAACATGTGGGTGTACGAAGAGATGATTGACGGTCGGAAGCTCACTGAAATCATCAACACAGAGCACAGAAACGTCAAGTACCTCCCTGACCATGAGCTCCCAGAAAACGTTGTCGCCGTCCCGGAACTTCTGGACGCTGTCTGTGATTGCAATGTTCTTGTCTTCGTTCTCCCGCATCAGTTTCTCCACAGAACATGCAAGACGCTCAAGGGGAGGCTTCCTCCAGACACTATTGCTATATCTCTGATCAAGGGCATTGACTTCAACGAGGAAGGCGTTGTGCTGATGACTGATATGATCAAAAACGAGCTGGACATAGATGTTTCTGTTCTAAGTGGTGCTAACATTGCTAATGAGATTGCCGCGGGCAAATTCTGTGAGTCTACAATTGGCTATGCAGATGAAGAGAACGCGACGACGTTCTACGAGATGTTCAACGAGAAGAATTTCCGAATTTCCATTGTGAACGATATCGAGTCAGTTCAGGTCTTCGGTGCGATCAAGAACGTGATTGCGCTGGGTGCAGGTTTTTGTGATGCTTTGGAGATGGGGAATAATACCAAGGCTGCTCTCATTCGCATCGGCCTTTTAGAGATACAACGTTTCGCCAGGAAGTATTTCGGTCCCATCAACGACGCTGCTATGTTGGAGTCATGCGGTCTTGCTGATCTCATCACGACTTGCCTCGGAGGGCGTAATCGTCGGTGTGCCGAGGCATTTGGCAGAGCAGATGGAAAGCGCTCATGGGAGGAACTAGAGGCAGAAATGCTAAATGGACAGAAGTTGCAGGGTACCAGCACTTGTCTTGAGGTTATGAAGATTCTCAAGAGAGACAATGCCGTTGGCGACTTTCCGTTCATGGAGCTCATACACAACGTTGCATACGAAGGTGCTCCTATATCAACGATCGTGGACTTCCCGGACGAGCATGCTCCTGCGTAATACTTTATAGAAGACTTTGCGACGATTCCAAGCAGGCTTCCTTTCCTCGTAAAAGATCTCGATTTGTCTACCTCGGAGTATCATGCCGATACCTGGCATTAAGAATATAAGGAGCGTCTCGTACTAGGACTACACTGAAAGGCAGACTGACACAAACGCCTCAATGCTCAGAAGGTATCAATTCTACATCCACGACATGTTAAGTTAGTTTGATATCGCGCTTATAAAGTTAGGCCTATGGCTACAACTTCGCCTGTGACCTAGTATGTGCATGTACAATGTCTCGACGTCCGATGTGTTATACATGGATAACTGCGTACAGTGTATTGCTTCGCCGCCTCAATTTTCTGCTACTGAGTAGGGCGTATATAGATATTTGATAGATTCCATGTTGATCCATTCCAAAAGTAACAATACATTACGAAGACGACTAGTTCTTACGCAATCACAAAATCGCGCGTACTTCTTCACCGCACACTATCTGTTTCGGAGTCTTCGACACTTCTTGCTGGTTTCTTCTTTTGTTCTTCTTTTGATGTGACAACTTCAGCAGGTTCATAAATGTCCTCACTCGGTAATACTGGGCTCTCCGCAGGTTCGTAGATATCCTCTTCGGCGCTTAGGTTCTTAACGATCGTCGATACTTCCTCTGAGGGTGCGTCTCCTTGAGTGGATACAGAGATCTCATCAAGAGCGCTTGTTTCTTCTTCTTCTTCATCGTCATCCATTGGTTCTTCGCCGTCACCGTCCGCCCGAGACGCTGGCTTGGGTTTGCCCGTCTTTTCTAAGCCTCCAAATTGCCTGAAGGTTGAGCCCAACGATGTCGTAAGACTGTCTGCTATTCCCAGCTCTGTGACATTCTCTGCTCTTGCCTCCTCAATCAAAGAATTGACTTCATCCAGCGGCGTTCCGTAGTCGAGCAAAACTGCTCCACCGAGCAGTAAAGAAGCTTCCAATAGCTCTGGCACGATAGCGGTGGCTCCAGCTGCCTGCAGGAGCTTCTGGTGTTTGCCGTCGCGGGCTCGGCAGAAAACTTGAATATCTTCGAACTCGCGGCGGATGTTTTGGACGACTCGAAGAGCTTGCTCTGGTTCATCCAAGGTTACGACAATCGCTCGAGCGCGCTCGATGCCCGCAGACCGTAGGACCTCCGGATGGCAAGCGTCCCCGAAGAACACTGGCAAACCTTTGTTTCGGGCATCGATAACTCGAGTTGGTGACATATCAAATGCCATGTATCGTACGAGTTTGGCGTCCAGCATCTCACACACGGATTGTCCCACTCGGCCCCATCCAGCAACCATAACAAAGTCTCGCGCATCTGCAGTATCTGCGTCTTCCATTCTCACACCGATGAGCCCTCGCTTCTTTTCAAGGCTAGATGAAATTCGTCTTCCGATATCGGCCAAGAACGGAGTCATGGCCATCGACAGTGCGACTACGAGCAATAAAAGTTGTGAAAGGTCAGCAGGCAGCACACCTACACGCTGAGCCAGCCCAAAGATAACAAAGGCAAACTCGCCACCTTGTGAGAGCAGCAGTCCTGTTCTCAAAGCCGAACCTATACTAAGCCCGAATCCAACACCGGCTGCCGCAATAACACCAGCCTTTATCGCAAGGAGTCCTGTCACAAGCGATACCACAGTTCCGATGTTTGTCCACGCAAGATGCAAATCTATTGAAAAGCCGACTGTGATGAAAAAGAGTCCGAGCAGCAACCCCCGAAAGGGCTTGATATCGGCCTCAACCTGATGCCTGAACTTAGTCTCCGCGAGCATCACTCCAGCCAAAAACGCTCCGAGGGTATCACTCAGACCCAGCACTTGAGTAAGAGATGAGGTACCAAGAACTGTAAGCAAAATCACGGCAATGAATGCCTCCGGGCTCTTCGCGCGAGCGACAAAGCGGAATACGGGTTGAAGCAGATTCTTCCCCATCAAAAAAATAGCCGCCAGGGCAACTGCGGCCTTCACAGACGCAATAGAAATGGCGCGTCCAACTGCTGCGGCTCCCCCAGATCCTGCTAGAAGTGGGGTGAGGACAAGGACTGGGACGACAACCAGATCTTGGAAGAGTAGGATCCCGAAAGCGGCACGTCCAAAACGAGTGCCGACCTCTCCACGTTCGCCAAGGAGCTGTAGGACAAAGGCGCTGGATGACAATGCCAGGCCTGCACCGATTACGATTGCCGCCTGGATGTTGATACCCGCCATGACCGTCGCAGCGGTGATGAGGGCACCGGTGACAAAAAATTGGGAAGTTCCCAAGCCAAACACATCAGCACCGAGAGACTTGAGCTTGCTCGTGGACAGCTCAAGACCCATTTCAAACAAGAAAAAAACGACTCCTAGTTCCGCCAAAGCCTTACTGGTTCCGACATCCCTTACCAGGGCAAATCCATTCGGTCCCAAGGCAATACCGGCAGCAAGAAAGCCCAAAATCGGGGAGATACCGAAACGACGCGTGAGTGGAATGATGACGACGGTGGTGAACAAAAGAACAAGAGCGTCATTGACAGCTGCCTGATGGCTGTCGTGATTGTCGTCGCTGTCTTGCGATCCCAATACATGGACAAGGGCCTCGCGCAGGCGGTCAGCACGGAGACGGACGGCGTCCACATTCTCACGAACGATGTCAGCGGGGGTCTTTGGGGCAGGTAGTTGCTTTGATTTGCGAACGGCGACGGCTGTGGCCAGGGAACGAGACGATGCATGGCGCGCGTGAGGGGACTGAAACTGAATGGTGGTGGGTGGAGGAGTCAAGGTCGAGGACTCGGCAGCAGAGACTCGGTTAGGTCTTTGAAGAAGAGTGGCGGCGACAGCGGCGGCGGCCAGAGCTCGACGCCATGGAGATGGAGGAGGATCTGGTTTGGATTGCGGAGATGCGCATCGGCAGGACGACAGGGATGCGGTTGAATATGGACGAGGTTGCGGATGGAAAGGACGTTTGCTTGAGGTGCTCGAAGAGATGTGGGGGCGGCGGTGGTTGTGATGCTGTATCGGGGAGGAGACGGCGAAGGCCGCTGAAACGTAGGCAGACGAGGCCATGATGCGGCAGTTTGCGACGGGGAAGTTTGTGGAAGCGGAAAAAGAAAGCAACGGTTCAGGTGCAGAGGGGGGAGATCAAAGGTGGGGGGGGGGGGATAGAAAGTTATGGAATAGTAGGCGTGCGGTAATGGGACATGGAGAGATGCGAAGGAGGCGGAGCAGTGGAACGGTGTTCCGAGTTCGGTGGCGTATGTTGGACGGCGTAGCACGATAGGATGGCGGCACACCGTTATTAGATGCCTGTAGCCGTAAACGAATTCGAAGCGCCTCCCGCGCGGCGTTCCACATCGGCCACCGGGTGCCGTGTGACTAATCTCCCGATCAAAAATGCCCAACAACTCACACTCAATCTGACACGTCCCACATGAGCACACGTTTCAAGTTCTCCACGTCGAACACGTGTGTGTAGACGTGACATCAGCAACTCAGGCCATCCAATCAAGAAAGCCTATCTATCGGCAGCGTGACCTTCTTGTGGCCGAAGCTGGAGTTTCGTGTCACCCGCTGCTCAGGAAATCCATTCGCTGCTCGTGTCCTTCAACGCAAATTTCCACGTCAAGTTTCGCCCCCACCCCCGCGTCGCGCTCCTTTGACTACTTTGCGTTGCCCGAGGCCCCAACTCTCCCCGTCAAGCTCACTGAAACGCCGCGCATTGCCTTCCGGCGTCGCTTGACCTTCCTGTCGCTCTCCGCGTAGCGGTCGATGACTTCGCCACGGCGTCTCGCGCAGTCGGACTCACTGCCGAAGCCACAAGCGAAGCGTCCCCGCACGCTATCCATTCACTCTGCCACCTTGCCGCCCTCAGCTCGTTCACACGTCGCTATGGACCGCCGCACCCCGCGTTCCGCCACCGCTCCAACAGCTCGAAGGCTTGTAATCCGCCCGTACAAGGAGCCACCTAAGGCTCCCGATGATCTCTTCCGCACCGCTTGGGACACCCAGCTTCATCCTGCCGTTCTTGCAGTCTACAAGTCCGCACCGGTGCCTTTTTCGCTTGAGGAGCTCTATGGAAAGGTCAAGGATGCTTGCTTGCACAAGCATGCACCCGAATTGTATACTGAACTACGCGCAGCATGCGATCGCCAGGTTGCCAGGCAAATAGCCCAGCTATGTGGCGGCACCGTCGAAGTGGATGCATTTTTGCGGGCTGTTGATACCGTTTGGCGCCGCTACTGCACTCACATGCTTCGCATCCGCGCCATCTTCCTCCACCTTGATCGGACCTACATCATTCAAGGAGGAAACCCTGATGCCAAATCCTTTTGGGACATGGGACTTCACATTTTCCGCGTTCACTTTTCCTCGGCCCATGCTGTCCAGGACAGAACAGTTAAGAGTTTGTTAGAAATCATCGACCGTGATCGTGACGGCGAGTCCGTTGACACGTCCGTGTTGAAGAGTTTGCTTTCCATGTTTACCGCTATTGGCACATATGAAAAGGCCTTTGAGAACCCGTTTCTTGCCTCCACCGACCAATATTACAGGAAAGAGTCGGAGAAACTCATTTCAGAGTCTGATATTCCTACCTATCTCATTCATGCAGAACGCCGTATGCGTGAAGAGTCAAACCGCGCCATAAGCAATTTTGGCGCACGTACATGTGCCCCTCTCATCATGACTATAGAGAAAAGACTTGTCACCGATCATGTTGAACTAATTCTGAACAAGGGATTTAGCGCTATGTGTGACGAAGGCCGAAATGATGACATCAAGCGTTGCTATGACGTCCTCTCTCGGGCGAACGCGCACATGCCAAAGGACTCTCTCGATGCACATGAGATGATGAAGGCGAGAGTTATCGCTTACGTTAAAGGGGTTGGTCGTTTCATTGTGATGGACCGCGAAAAGGACTCGCAGATGGTACAATCTCTTCTCGATCTCAAATCACGTCTCGATGAGCTTGTGCAATACTCGTTCAATGGGTCAGACACTTTCCACAATGCCGTCAACTTGGCCTTTGAGTTCTTTGTCAATGCGAGAGAGAACAAGCCTGCGGAGCTAATAGCCAAATTCGTGGACGGAATTCTCCGGACCGGAAACAGGGGCTTTTCCGAGGAGGAGCTCGAGACCACCCTGGACAAGGCACTGACTCTTTTCCGTTTCATTGATGGCAAAGATATCTTTGAAGAGTTCTACAAAAAGGACCTGGCAAAGCGGTTACTGTACGACAAATCTGCCAGCTTGGATCTGGAGAAGAGCATGATATCAAAATTGAAGGCAGAATGTGGTGCGCAGTTCACTTCCAAGCTGGAAGCCATGTTCAGGGATGTAGATGCTAGCAAGGACCTTATGCAGAGCTTCAAGACTCATGCTGCGTCCAGAAAACGGCTTGGTGATTCTGTTGAACTAAACGTGTTTGTGCTAGAGGCTGCAAGATGGCCTTTAAGTAGCCAGGTAACGAACGTCAAGCTTCCGCAGAGCTTGATTGGATATCAACAAACTTTTAAGAGTTTTTACCTCACCAAGCATAGCGGGCGAAAGCTCTCATGGCAGCACGTGGACGGTTCCTGTGTGGTCAGTGCACATTTTCCGAAAGGGAGGAAGATTTTAAACCTGTCGCTGTACCAAACGATAATCACGGTGTTATTCAACGATTCTGATGAGATTTCATACCAGGACATTGAACAAGCAACAGGTATCCCTAAACAAGATCTTAAGCGGACTCTTCTGTCGCTTGCATGCGGAAGAGTTCGAATTCTTCAAAAAAGACCAAAGGGAAGAGCAGTGGATAGCAGCGATTGTTTTGTTTTTAACAAAATGTTCGAACACAGATCGACACGAATCAAGATCAACGCAATCCAAATGAAGGAGACTGTAGAACAGAATGCGGCAACTACAGAGCGTGTATTCCAAGAAAGAAACTGCCAGATTGACGCGGCGCTCGTTCGAATCATGAAGACCAGGAGGACTCTTCACCACACGGCGTTAATAGGAGAGATCTACAGCCAGCTTCGTTTTCCGCACAAACCAGCCGACATCAAGAAGCGAGTAGAATCTCTCATCGAGCGCGAATACTTGGAACGCGACGAAAAGAACGCTCAAACGTATCATTACTTAGCGTAAAGATGGGACTAGAGACGAAAAAATGGTAGGGGTGCGATACATGAAATACATGAAGGGCTTTGACACACACAGCGCTTGGACGATGCTAGGTTGTTGAAGCTGGAATATGCAATGCGCGGCCGCAGGCAGCATTTCGGATGATGCTTAGATGTCAAACTCCAACGGTGCCTCCTCCTATACTGTACGTACAGTAGCAGGAGGTACCGTTTGAACGTAAGGGACATACAGTACTGTAGTTGCGATGCCTGTGATGATGCGCGCAACTTTTTTGCTATAGTGCGAACAAGATTGAGACCTGTTGGTGTACGATAGATGGCTGTCACAACGACTCTTGGACGTATTGCCAATTTTAAAAACTAAGTTTCACAACAACAGCCTCCCAGCCTCAAAAAACTGTGCTCGGGGCTCCTCTCATGATGAACTGTATGATAATGCAGTTTGGCTGTTGCTCTCCGACGAGAACCAGCAAGCGGGCCCCAGCAGGAACTCCTTTTCGTTGCGGTTACCAATATACGGTAGGTTGATGCACTGCACGTTACGAAGAGAGTCATGTAGCAGGCAACGATGACATGCCTTCGACGTGTGCTGCATTGCGTGATATGCGAGCGATCCTGACACCAAGAAGGCAGAGGCAATTTGCTGTACCGTTCTGCGAATACTGTATGAAGGAATATGAACGAGATAGCGGGTTCACAGATGGTGTGTTTCGCTTTTGGCCCATGTTGTGCCGTCGAGTTAACGGCAAGTGCACCCTCCGCGGATAGGCGGATCAATCATGGCGGATGAGATATGGTAAACTTTATGCGCGGCGACGTCATAATGAGAAGTTGCAAATGGTGGCGTCATCCAAGATGTGCAAATCCGCGAGGGCTTGTTGGGTGAGCGCCTACGCGCCACGGTCTTGTCGCGCCTGAAGGCTCCAAGCGCGATTGCTCGGACCTCGCTCCAAGCGCGATCGCATAACTACGTGGCGTGGGTACCACTATACTGTATGTACAGTACTTACCCTGCGTGGCATCCAGATCATGAGAAGGCCCTGATTTCCACTTGTATTTCTCGATACTGCATCAACATAATTTTCTCAATAATATTTGTGGTGTCGACTTCAGTTACCCTTCGAAGGGTACGTTTCTTTGAAATTGACATTTGACTAAGCAAGCGTAAATATCATGCAGCGGTGGCACTCCAAACTTTGGAGTCTAAAGGCGCCGAAATGTAATCCCCAGCAGAACGGCCGAACGGGAAGACAAGAGAAATACGAAGCACCGAGATACCAAGGGCGAGGTATGGGTCCTGAAGGCCACGGCGCGCAGAGCGCGGGACTGTACAATACGGAAACCAGAATGTGAAAACCAAGCGGAATAATACTTTTATTAGAAACTGTGCAGTGCACTACTGTACAGCATACTGTACCCTTGGTACTGTACCATAGTACTGTACAGTGCTACTACTGTATGGTAAAGATATCCCATACACAGTATCTTTACTCTTAAAAGAGCATCGGGCCGTTGCAATCAACAGCTCTGTACGAGATTCGATTCTCGCGAAACCTCCACACAGCAACCGCAATTTCCGCCCGTTCTCCACGCGGCAGTCGCAGAGCGTCATGTAATTCCGGTCAGCACAGTACGTGCGAGGAATTCGAGGGCCCCCGGAGGCCCCGATGGTGAACTCCCGCCATCCGGGTGGAGGGGGCGTCGGCGCGGTCCCCCAAGTGGGACATGCGCACGCCGTAGACATAAACGCCCTACCAAATGGGGGGCGACACGAGGCAACGCGGGGGCATGCATGCCGCCTTGTTGCATCACACCTGTAATGCCTAGCGGCAAGCTATGCGCGTTTATTCGGGCCGCGCATGCACGGCATCCGCACGGCCCGAATAAACGCCCCCCCCGCCGCAGCGCCTCCGTCCTCTCCTTACCGGCGCCTCCTTAATTGGCCAGCCCTGCATAGCTGACACACCCGCCGCGTGGCTGTGAATTCAACCATCACCTTCATCTCACCCGCCGACACAAGTATTCCCCGCCCCCCCCCTCCCCCGAATCATATTTTTTGTCATGAGAGTCTACTAAATCTAACT
>NW_005179183.1:103368-121627 GCF_000350225.1 Chondrus crispus
CCGCGCACGAGCCCGTCACCTTCGAGGCCGATCCCTCGCCCCACCGCCGCCACATCCCGCGCCCCACCCGCCCTCCGTCGCAAGCCCCGCCGCCACCCCGTCCCGCCTCACCGACATTCCCGACGCCCCATCCACACTCACCGCCCCCGCCGCCAGCTTACCCCACTGCTACGCCGCCCGACTTTCCGCCGTACGCCCCGAGGCGACCGGCGTACCCCGCGCGTCAGCCACCCCTCCAGTTGAACACGGGCGGCGCCGACGAGCCGCGAGCTCAAGATCACGCCCCATCGCCCCCCGCAGCTTCCGACTCTTCGCGACTTGAGCACCGTGGCAAGCCCCGCTCCCCTTCGAATGCAGAGGCGCCCTCGGAGCCACCCGCGCTGTCGAGCGCATTCATTGCGCCGCTAGCGCTGCCGAATCCTGTATCTGAGGACCTGTCCCTGCGTGCTTACCCACCACCACCTGAGCGCTCACATGCACCGCATTCCCCCCCTCCATCAACTTCTCCGTATGCTTTTCCACGATTCCCAGCGAGGGCCCTCAAGGCCTCGCCGAGAACATCTCCCCGTGCACAATCTACGGCGTCCCAAGTCAGACCTGTGGAGCCGCCAAAGGTGCCACCAAGAGTGGCCCCAACCCCGACAACTCCACATACGGACGTCAAGCAGCAAGAAGCCGACGCAGCGCCCGCCCTACAAATCGATGCGCGCGCGGTCGAGATCGAGCCACTCAAGGCGCTGGACGCGGAAAAATTCCCCGAGATGCACGCAGAGCCGATTCATCGGGTTCCCTCGAGAGTCGAGAGCGTACGGAAAGCGGAACTACTGGGCTCGTCGAAGAACTCGTCCATGACTAGCTCAAAGTCTTACCCGGTCCTAATCGTCGAGACGCCGACGTCCTCGGCCAGGACCTCGCGCGAAGGGGTGTCGGCGAAGCATAGCTCGGGTTACCACAAGGGGGCGTCGGCCGTGTCCTCAGACCCGCTTGAGGGGCACAACATGTGCGGTTCATTTGCGTATGGCACCGTATTGGGCCTATTTCCTATATTGCTTGTTCTTCGATGTGTTGTACATTGCTTTAGGAAGAAGAATGAGAAAAAGGTGCAGATATGGGATGGGCGATGGGTTCAGTACGGAATCACTCTCGGACTCACAATCATCATCGGCATCGCTCTCGTCGTTGCAATAGTCGAACTGCGAACCTAACGGTTTTGAGAGACAGGTTCAGGAAGAGGACCGCTCAAAGGAGACCGCGGCATTCCCAGGCTTTCCCCGATGTGGCACGTGTACAGCCACAAGTGTCCATCAGTGCATCGGACAAATCAGTCCCCGCTAAATGTGTGTGAATTACAGTACCGTAGCTCAGATCATAACAACAACGTCATTTTGCCACACTGTACCTTCAATTGACAATCATAGGGCTTCTTGTGTGCGGGATGGGGCGATTTCTTGAGTGGCCCGCAGGGCGAGAGTACGGCAAATCCATGGCGTCTGGAGTCGAGGACCCCGAACTGCTCAGGGCGAGTAGGACAACTGCAAGCAAAGCGTACGGGTTGAGTGCCGTCAAAGACCTTCTGCGGGTCAGGAGCTTACATGATGACCTAGCTGATCTACTGTAGTGGACGAAGGGGGCCATGAGAAGGCAGGTGATTGTCCTAGTAGGCTGGTTCGAGTACAGTTCGCCTCTGTGTGCAGCGTGCAGACATTTGCGTCGACTGCTCATGCCAGGGCAAGTCCCGGTAGAGACAATCGTATGCGCCCTTAACCGGGACAAAAAGGGCGCTCACCGACTGCCTGCTGGTTACGTCTACGGACGTTACTCGGCAGAGGCGGGATACTATCAACAACGTCAAGCGCATAATGCCGTGTCGCATCGATAGCGGAAGAGAAATAAGGTCTATTGAGCCTTGGGTGCATCAGGCTTCGGGAGCCGGGGAGGGTGCGGCCGACGCAGAGCCTGCGGGTTACCAGGCGTGCGTTGAGTTGGGGTGCCGCATAGAGTGTAACAGTGCGATGGAGGGAAGGCTAGCCGCGTTCCGGCTTGCTTCGGAGATCGTCGGACCCTACAGTCAGCTGCGTGTCAGTGGTAAGAGATGGGGGACTACAGATCTGCGGATGAGGCTCCTCCCGGTAGAGATGGGTACGGGGGCTGAAGTAGGTGGCACCCGGATGTACTGTACAGAGCAGGTCAGCTGTTAACGCAGGGTGACAGTGCTGTGTGCGTCGTATCAGGGGCGGATTCTAGTGCAGGTGATTATCAAGGGCGTATGGTGTCTATGCGATGGCACCCAGTCCGGTACATGGACAGAGTGGCAGCCCCGGACTTGGTAGCCATAGAGAGAATGATCGCCGGGAACGACGAGGGCTTAGGGGCATTGTACGCTGCGTTCAAAAGCAACGCCGTACGATGGCGCCTGCCCGAAGGAATAGAAAACGGAGAAAGTTTGCGGAGAGCCAAGGAGCACTGGCAACGAACAACGGAACTCTGCTGCACGGCGCGACACCCGAGACTTAACATCAGAGCCATGATTGGGTAACTACGCTAAGGCGCCCGGGTACATCGATTTCTGTCGAAGAGTGGGCGAGCGCATATTGAGCTCGCACAGACTCGATAGACTGACGGTGGCCGAAGGGTCGGGTGAAATCGTGGGGGTGTTGGGGTGTGCAATCGGCATGGCTATTACCTCAGGGTTGAGTAGGAACTCCCTCCGAGCCATGTCGAATGTCAAGGCGCAACAAACGGAGAAGTGGAAGATGAAGGCCGTTGTGCGAAGGTGGAAGCAGCGCGCGCGCGCAGTTATTGGATGGGCAGGAGGGAGGATGGAGCGGGGGATGGGACGGGGTTGGGCAGCAGCGACGGTGGCCTAGGCACGCATGGGGGGAGCGACGGGAAGGAAGGAGGGCGAACTTGGGCGGGGGTGACTTGAGCGGATTCGGCAGCGCACGGAGGCGAGGCCGTTCTCGCGCGCGAATTATCGACGCGGCTCGCGCTCGAGTTGCTGGCGCCGAGCGCGCGTGGCGCAGCCAAGGCCGCCGTCGGCGCGCGCGGCGACGGAGGGGAGGTGAGTGATGAAGTTGTCTTGATGTATCAGAATTATTAATGGCGTTGGTATCAATCTCGACGAAACGCCCTGGTCCAGCAATAGAGATGTATTCTTCCCAATGGCCAATCATGTGGCCACACAAGGATGCATTGCTGTCTCTAATTAAGAAACCGTTTGTGATATGATACGCAGTACAGTACCCTTCGAAGGTACATCGGATACGCAGTACGATGCCCGGTACTGTACGTATCCGATACATTTGCAGCCTTGACCCGGAGACCGGACTACGGTGCTCATTTTCAGCTCATGCCCGAGCCCAGCTGACCTTAATTCTGCACCGGGCGTCTAGGGCAACCTGGCGCTTCCAGGCACAGCTTCTTCTTGGATTTTATGAACGCGTCCACGGTTTCGCCCCGTTTTTTCAACTCTAGTGATACCTCCGGTACGTATCTGATTACATTTTCAATTGACCGGCACATAACTCTGGCCCTCGAAATGTAGCTCTTTCGTATTCCTAGTTCTCTGAATTCGACATTGGTCAGGCCTTCCGCAGCTTGCCCAAGGAAATCCAAGCAAATTCTTTTCCTATTAGCCCCATGCATGTCGTCAAAGATGGCCTCAACGATGCGACAAAGTAGTGATATAGTCCAAGTATATTTAATGTCGTAGAACCTGTGAGGAAAAGCTTGTCACGGATTAGCTGTTGTCATGAATAGGAAAAGGCTGGTCATTGTTTTGGTGCTTGCTTCTTTGAGCTGTAAGTTTGTTGTCGCTGCTGATGAAGTAAGGTTTTCAGAGCTTCATGTCGCTCAGGAGATCGGCTCGTCTGAAATTGACAATGATCTAATCGATGTAGCTGGGACAGAGGGTCGTGAAAGAAGGTCTCTCTTCCCCTCCCAAGAGCCTTTAATGGACGAGATGGAAGAGGAGAAAGACATTCCCGAAATGTCGCCAGAATCCACACAAGAAAGTAATTCCTGGGCGGAAGCATGGGATGATGGGATAACTGGGACATCTAACCAGTCCTCTGAAACTTTTGCAGGCCAGAGGGCAGCTGGTACTAGATTAAAATGGAACACTGTCAAAACTCGCCATTTGCCCATGGCGAGACATGAGGCTTGTTACGTGAGGGCTCCCAACGGAAACCACTACCTTATTGGGGGTCGCCGCAAGAACAACGTTGGGATCTTCAACCCTGTGACAAGAACTTGGACAAGTGCACCAGGCCCAGGTGTCGAAATTCATCACATGCAGTGTGTAGTCTCTGGGGATGGTAGAATTTGGATCCCAACTTCATGGTATGGTGGATATCCCAGGGAAAAGAACCACGCATCTATTTTCATCTTCAACACAAAGACAAAAAAGTGGAGCAGGAAGCCTGGCTTGCCCGCAGCACGCCGCAGGGGAAGCGCTTCTGCCGTAATTCGAGGCGGAATGATATATGTTTCTCACGGAAATAGGTACGTCGTCCTTGCACCAATGCCCGTCGTGAGTCGCCTGACATATGACAATTCCTTGCGCTTACTAACATTTCTGTCACTTATCTTTACACAATGGACAGGGGCGGACATGGGGGTCATGCTACTAGCCTCGGATGGCTTGATGCATACAACATCAAGGCGAACAAATGGATAACGAACCTTCCTAATGCGCCGAACGCAAGAGATCATGCTGGGGCTGGGATTGTGAGAGGACGGTTGTGCGTTGCAGGGGGACGAAAGGGTGGCCAGAATGGATTCCAAAACAAGCCCGTCCGACCGACTGATTGCTTCAACTTCAAGACTAGAAAGTGGTCTGTTGCAGCCCCGATTCCGGTGGGTCGTGCTGGCTCCGCTTACGGTATGACCTGTAATGGGATGCTTGCTGTGGTTGGAGGTGAAGGATTCGGGAGGGCATTCAACACATTCAACCTCTTCAACGGGAAGAAATGGTACAACGGTCCAGAGCTGCAGAGAGCCAGGCATGGAACCGGATTAGCCATTCATTCTTGTAAGTGCGGGCAAATCTCCATTGCCTCTGGCAGCGGTTCCCAGGGAGGTGGGCCTGAATTGAAAACCGTGGAGACGTTAATGCGAACAAATCAAAAGAGAACTTGTAAGTAGTTGAAATATAGTCGGTAGATAAAGAACATCTCATTTGGATAGAGTCACATCATTCCCAAGAAGAATATTTAGATATTAGACTATCTCTATTGTCCCTGAGAGATACTAAAGTTTGCCCATTTTGCACGTGCAATGCTGTCTGAGATGAGTGATTTATTCTCTCACTGGAAGCCGCTTGCGCACGTGAGGGTCCAATCGTCTAATGGATCGTTCCTCAGCCTTTGTTTTATGTCAGCAATCAAGGCAGGGATGAACGTCTTTGTCATATATATTCTTGGCTCTGAGAAACCGTCCTTTTGCTCTCCATGAACGAAGACTGAGAGATGAGATATATGATTTGAGTTTTCCTTCAGGACAAAAAGCAGGAAGCCAGTCACTACGCACCCTTCAGAGACTGTTACGGTGGACATTGCAGATGACCCCCGTCTAGCTTTAGATAATATTAGAAAAGTACTTCTTGTATTCTTTGGTATCTTCAAAGTTGTAGATCGAACGCCACTCGTTGACAAATGTCTCAAATTGATATTTGCATACAAGCAAGTCCTGGGACACAGCGAACCAGTGGCCAAGCATGCAGGGGGTGCTTACGTTCGCCAAGCTGTAAAGACTGAAAGCATTGCTTACTGGAACGTTTGGTGTTATGTGCTGCACATACTTAGAGATTCTGCAGATGACTCATTAGAGCCTTGAGTTTACTCGATCGATTCGACTGGAGAGCCATGCAAAGTCTGCACCGCAGTTCTACAATTGTATTGTAATACGTAAATGATACAGTAATACCACACTGTTGACAATACAATAGACATCCGTTCTTGGCTATATATTGCTTCTTTGTTTTGTTTTGCTATCAAAATACTTGCAGCTGCCCTTTCCATTCAACTTCATAACATTTATTTTCGTATGTTTTCTCTGCGTGTAAATCGTTCTAGTGTCTAGCTGACTTGTAGTCTCATTTGAGGTTCCCTTCAACATATTTTCCTGGACTTCGATTTGCTCGATACTGTAAGAAGACAAAAGATATCACCACCGAAAGGGAGTGGTGTGTTGTACCATATGTAGGAGGATAGGTAGCAGTGAGAACCGCCTGTCCTTCCCGGTCATTTCTAGGAACGCCTGGCCAAGATTCACTTTTGAGCAGCCTTAAATCCGTCTGTGCTTATACCGATCTAGGACCAAAAATTTCGTTTAGAAATCGAGCTTAAGGTTTAAACTAGAGTTTCTTCGTCTTCCAAACTTGTGTTCAATTCGCAAGGGATTCTATCGTAGGTAGCTTATGTAGCCTACAAATCAGTATAATAAAGTGAAGTCTACTGTATCCTATATTCTATGTAGTACTGTAGCTCTAACAGTAGAGAGGGTTGGGTGTCGCACAGCAAGGCCCAAGTGAGTAAGACCACCCTCCGCCCATGCCGTGTAGCGAGTTGTACGGAAGTTGAGCACGCACAAGCCTGGGTTGTGATGCATGAGGGTTTGATGCGATGCCGAACCTCGACCAGCACTCATTATTAGACCTCAGCGTCTGCGGTTGTACTCCGTGCAGCACTTGCGTATTTATTCTTCAGATGCACCACACTGGGCAGAACAGTACCCAAGGGTACCCTTGGGTACTGTACGCTGTACATACTGTAGATAGATAGGCTTCACTGTATCAAAAGGTACCCTTCCCCGAAAGTATATTGTGGTAACATCTTTCATAAATTAATTTAAAAAACTACTCCCCCTGCCCCAAATGACTTCAAACTGGTGGTTATCGATGCTCTGTGTTTGCTGATCAACTGGGAGGAGATACAGAATCTCAAGCCGTACTGGGTCAGAGAAACCCCGAATTTCCTTTTATTGGTGCGGCAGTACACAGATTTTTAGAAAAAGGTCTATTTGGTAATTTCACTGGCACCAGAGAGACCGAGTAACGCGGACGCAGCAACGTTGATGGGGAATGGTGAGGAGTTGACGCACTTTGGGGAGGGGCCTTCGTGCGCCTTTGGAACCGCAGGTGCTGCAGCTTCGCTTGTTCCTTGTTTTCGGCTGTTCGAAACGTGATATCCCTGTTTCGGGTTCTCCAGGTACGAACAGCGTCCGGGGAGGGCATGTTGTCCTTCGTCTGAAAACCGCGTCGTCCATCATTGGCAATGCGAGCGGAGGTAACATTGCGGGAAACTGTAGACGGGGTGAACGCTTCAGGCCCCGGAGCGTTTCCCTGGAGTCCAGGGATGAACGACTGTACCCATTGTCCGCACTGGGAGCAACGAGAACTGAATCACCAAATTAGCCTTTTTTACCAAATAATGCTTTTAGGGAAGGGCATACAGTGAGCGTTGCAAGGCGTAAAAGCGCCAGTTTCTTCCAAATACTTTACACATGCATCAAGCCGAGAAATGGTCTGTCTGACTTCTACTGTACAACGTACCTCTCGCACATGCGACAGCGGGGCAATCAGCTAAACAGATCAGAACCACTCCATGATACGCATGTGGCAGCAATCTTACCTTATTCTGTCGCGACAAGAAGCCTGGGCGTGTACGAGAGACACGATTTGATGCTCCTTGTTGCCGCAATCGTGTTTTAGATAGAGCATGTGACAACAAAGAATCCACATTCAAGTACACTGTATGTGTACAGTAGCATGAGAGCGAATCGGGTGGAGCCGGCAATGCTGTATATAAATTCCCTGGCGTCATCGCCGACCGAGACGCGAGATTAACGACTACCCACAACTCTAACATGGCTCACTTTTCATCAACAACCGTCGTCCTCCTGCTCTGTGTTGGTGCAGCATTCGCAAACGGGACTGATTTAAGTTTGGCGTCCCAGCTTAGAGTTGAAGCAAGCTCAGGAGATGGTATCTGGCAGAACATCGATGCGAATTTGACGGGATTGCCTCAACCGCGCCATGAGGCTTGTTTTGTGATGGCGAGGGGCAAAGGATACCTGTTTGGTGGAAGAGGTTTCAGGGGGCTTGACATTTTCGATCCGGCAGCCAAGACGTGGACCAAGGGAGCCAGGCCTCCAGTCCAAATGCATCACATGCAATGTGTTGCTTACCGTGCGAGAATCTTTGTGGTATCATCCTGGTTCGGCTCATTTCCGAATGAGGAAAATAACGATCGCATTTACATTTACAACACCATCAAAGACATGTGGTTTTCGCGTCGAGGTCTTCCTGAGCCGCGCCTTCGTGGGGGTGCAGCGGCTGTCCTGCACGACGGTAAGATCTACGTCGTCGGTGGTAATCGCGGTGGACATGGGGAGGGGTCAGAGAGCCTTGGTTTCATGGACTACTATGATATTCGCGAGAAGAACTGGACCACCGGTCTCCCCGACTTGCCATCGCCCCGTGATCACGTCGGCGGTGCCATTGTGAACGGAAAGCTGTGCATTGCAGGGGGGAGACTTGGCAGTGCAAGAAACTTCTTTGCTGCTGTCGTGAGAAGCACATATTGCTACAATTTCACGACGAGCACGTGGGAGAACATGAACGCCGACATTCCCGCAGGACGGGCCGGAGCAGCGACCGGGACAACCTGTGACGGGCGGATGATGGTCGCAGGTGGCGAAGGAGAGTTCATGGCCGCTTTTGACCAGGTGGACTTTTTCAACGGGACAGGTTGGACCACGGGCGCACCTCTTCAGCGAGCACGGCACGGGAGCGGTCTTGCAATTTCGCGGTGTAGAGCTTGTGATCGCATTTTTATCGCTTCCGGTTCCGGTGCCCGCGGTGGGCGACCTGAATTGAATAGCACGGAAGTCTTCCTTCCAACGGGGTCGTCGAAGAAGTGCGAAAGGTTTTAAGACATTAATATATTATTTTCAGTAGTCAAAAGCCATACAAGTGCACGACGAAGTTTGCAGTCATGTTAACGGTGGTGAACGGAATGGGAGAGCGAAGCTGGCATGCCGTAATACGTGTTCTAGTCTACTAAACCACGGCGCGTATCATCAAGTCCCAAACGGCGAAGTGGTAATAAACCAACAGTTTGCGCAAGAATTTTAAAGAAAAAGCAGCTTTTCACAGATGATTTCCTCGCAAGCCAGGCCAGTCGACCGAACATGATGGTGTGATGCGTGCAGACTGCACACATCGCACCACCATTATGTTCGGTTTTCTGGGCAGGGGTCCTCGGCACTGCAGAGGACCCCTGCCCAGAAAAGCACGCTCTCTATGACTATTCCCGATTTCGCAATGACATGATTTCTTTTCCTGGGACGAGAGAAGCAGCTGCGCTGCCGGGCTAGTCGGTCGCCACCTCTAAGAGCAAGTCTAGCAGTGGTGTAAATTCCAATATTTGGCTATTTTAGCCATGGCGCAAGTCTAGCTACAGTAGCAGTGCAGTATGTCTAAACTTTAGACAAATAAAGTACTACTTTAGACTCTAAAGTATTTGGTGTATACCACACGTTTTGGTGTACTGTAGTGGTCCTGCCCGGAATCTCCCCACGCCTCCGCTCATTTGTTGATTACGTGATGGTGACAAACGAAAATGATACACGATACCAGCAAGGGCCAGCTCCTGTGCAGCCCTCACGTCCAGATATACGCACAAGACTCTTGCGTGCACTTCAAGTCCGGCATCGCCATCCACTACGGGTGCATTCTCAAGTCGCTACCTCTTCCATGAACATTGGCCCTTTCCAAGGCAGAGCAGCGTTTGTATCAAGCGCCGGAATCGGGTCGTCTGCAATATTCCCTCAAGCCGTTTTCTCAAACCCTCGCTTTGCGTCCGACAGCGTCTGTAGAAAGCATCTGTCAGTGACGTGCCGCAGGAGCGTCTTTCAGGCTGCTGGGCTTAGGGGTGTTTGTATGGCATCTGCAGGATCTACAAATAAAGTGCACCAATGGCCAGAAGCCATCTTGAAGCATCTAGGGATTTGGGAGGGCACATACCACAAAATTGATGCCAAAACGTTGACAACGACCGATACTCATCGTAGCCGAGTTGAAGTAGGGGTTCACGGGGACAAGTATGCACAAAGAAACGTGTACAATTGGGACGATGGACGCGTCGTTGAGTACGTGTTTTCGGGGTGCCTTGAAAATGGTCAGCTGAAAATCAGCGGTGAGAGATTGACTGGGACAGCCTTTGTGGTTGAGCATGACATCCTTGTGTTCTATGCGAAGCTACGAAATAGTCCCGGAGATGTGGTCGACACAATCAGACTCTTAACACCTACAACACGCGCAAGGACGTGGCAGGTGAGAAATAATGATGAGGTTGTGGAGCTGGTCCATGTGGAAGAAGAGAAGCGATCCTCGGAAGATGTCTACTTCGACATAGTCGGCACTTCATGAGAGCAACTAAGAGGAGAATGCGCGGCGTATGCTTTCCGTGCTTAAGGAATCGAACAGAAAGAGGATTCCTTGGGCCCCTTGCATTTGATTCAGTTGAGCGTGCTGAGTGCACACCTACCCTTGTGTTTACATACGGCCCACTTTCGCTCCAAAGCACAGCGTGCGGTAGGAGAATGCGGGCTTCGTCCAGTTCAGTGTCAAAAAACTCCGATTTGTAATAACGAATTACACCAAGAAAAAAAGGGGACGTGGGAAGAAGCTTGGTACGCGATGCGCACCACAGTTTCTTCGCAGCTGAGTGGTACAGCATTTACGAGGAAGACATGCCAAAGCGACTTTACAAGATTCTCCGAGATGTTTTTCTCTCCAATAATGAGATGACAGATTTGGAATAGCGCCCATATGCAGTGGATTTGGTTAAAAAACCTCAACGGAAATAAATATGTTTGTTTGTTGAGGCCCTATGCCGAAGTACAAAACGATTTTTTTCTTTCGCCATCATGAATGTTTATTAGGCCGAATTGGTAGAGAATTGTGACGTGCGCTCTCACGAGAAAGTTGATGAATGGGCAGAGAGTGTGAAGACCATTGGAGCCTTATACTCTTTTCGTCTTCTTGACGCTGGCTTCATTGCAAGTTTTGTCCAATTTTAATAGGGCACTCAGAAATGTCTTATTGCATGTGTTAAACGCAGAGTGTAACCTTTAGAAGGCTTTAACGTCCATTCAACAGAAAACTGAATGCCTAAGAAGCATAACTGAAGTACCCTGTTTAGTTTTGTGGCCTCTCTCTAAACCCCAGAGGCCCTTTTCAAGTGTCTTTCGAAATCGGATATCATCTGGAGACGAAGGAAAACAATATGAGTTTTCAAGTAACTTACACATGAAGCTAAGAGATTGTAAGCTACGTTCGCAGCTACTAATATAGAATGTTTATCTCAAGTACATAGGACAGCAGCACTATCCCGCACCGTCATAGTGCGGCGAACACGATATCAGAAAAGGTCTCGAATACCGACTGTCGCTAGCTCTGTTTTTGAAGGCTCATGCATGATTGACAAAGTTCACTGCATAAAATGTCCAGATCTTCAGTATTCTTCATGTAAGAAAATATTCCGGATAGCAGTGTATCAGCCAAAAGCAGTAGTCTATTTCCGCCGGCAAATGATCCTGAGAACTAAACCGGATTAGTGAATTCACCACCTCGCATTCCATTGCACCTTCTTTGCGCCTCCTTGTACATAGCTTGTCACAGTCCGGGGCTTAAACGTTTCAATTGAGCCACAATTTCGAACACCATAGCAAACCAGCGTACAATAAACTCGGTGTATCACGAAATTTGCGACCTCGTTCCTGACCTATTTAGAACTCATAATTAAACGTTTTCATATTCCTTTAACCGATTACATGGCATCGCCTGCAGATATAGATCTTGTCGAAGTTTCAGACATAAACAAAAATATCGATTCTAATAATCCCATCCATGCAATGGAAAGAATGTTCGTTCACATATGCACGCGCACTTCCTTATAAGGTACTTTGCCGGCTTATAGCCTGCACTTTATCGCATGCCAAGTTTTTAACCTTGCTAACAGGCCGTAGCCAAATACAGATGTTTGGACTCTAAGCTTGAAGTTAGTTCTGTTTGGAATTTAGCCAGATGGCTCATTTTATTGCTCTTTTTTGATGGGAAAAACTCAGACGCTGTGTTGCATGATATGTACAGCAATAGATTCTCTTAACACCAACTATTTTCCTTCAATCTGCGTCAAGGTGCCTACACATGTACTGCATCCATTCTAGGTTCCATGCTCTTTTATGGTATTCTAAAAGGCGACTTTGCCTTCCTTCAGCGCAGCTCTGAATATGTTGTTAGATCATAGTCCATCTTTTCCCAGGAAAGGAACTTGTTTTCGCAGTCTGACACAAGCGCGAAAAACACCCACATCTATCGATATGCTCTCGTTGCTTTAAACAGAGCCCATTCCTTCGACATTGCACTCCCCCATGCGTTCTTAAAAACTCTCTATATATAATTAACGACTCGCTGATATCTCCGGGCTAATCTAAGCAACTCGTCCGAAGAAATATCAGACCCGTCGTACCCAACCGAGCTTCAGGCACAATGGGCACTTTCAGGTATTTCTTGGCATCCGCTATGCTCTTCGTTGTAGCAATGTCTTCTGAGACAAGTATTAATCCGGACATCTTTGATCCCGTCGCTGACCCGACATGCTCACGTGGAGTCCAAAACGGAGACGCTTGTTGCCCAGAAACATGTGAAGAGTGTGGTGGCCGCGGTTGTAGCGACCGCCAAGGTGGAGCAGCTTGCTGCAAAAACGCTGTCATTGCGCTTGAGCGTTCTTGTGCGGGCGTTGGTGCTCCTTGTGATGTATCTCTGCCTACATCGGCCCCAACAACTACTTCAACGGCGATGGACTCGAAAACAACCGCAGTTGTGCCGACCGGGATGACCACTACCGGTGCTACCTCTGCCCCGACAACAAGGCCAGTCATTAATATCTGGAAGAATATTAGTTCTAAGATCAAGGGAACTATGTCTCCTCGGCATGACGCTTGTTTCGTCATGCTGCGCGGGAAAGGTTATCTTCTCGGTGGCCGAGGGCTTCCTGTAACAAACATTTTCAACCCCAAGACGCGCACGTGGACTGCGGGTGCTGCGCCGCCGTTTGAGTTCCACCACGCACAATGTGTAGTCTTCAAAAACAAGGTGTTCGTTCCAGCTTCGTATTCAGGTGACTTCCCGATGGAAGAGGCCAACGCCAAAATGCTTGTCTATGATGCTAGGAATGACCGCTGGACGACACGCCCAGGACTGCCTGTTGAACGTCGCCGAGGTTCTGCTGCCTCCGTATTGTACGATTCGAAGCTCTGGGTTATCGGTGGTTCGCAGTCTGGTCACGGAGGTAAATCAAAGACAGTCGGATTTATGGATTTCTACGATCTCGTCACGAAGAAGTGGGTGACTGAGCTTCCGAACCTTCCAATTAAGAGGGATCACTTTGGTGGAGCTATCGTTAAAGGATTGCTTTGCGTGGCAGGAGGACGGGATAGCAGCAAGGAAGACTTCTTTAGCGCTGTGGTACGCAGTACCTGGTGCTACAATTTCTCAAAGATGGAATGGAAGAACGTACGAGCCCCTCTTCCGGGGGCTCGTGCCGGAGCTGCCTACGGAAAGACTTGTGACGGGAAGCTGATCGTGGCCGGTGGGGAAGGGAAGAGGATGCGCCCCTTCATCCGTGTTGATCTCTTTGATGGGGAGAAATGGACTCGCGGTCCATCCCTGCAAAGGGGACGGCACTCTACCGGGTTAGCTGTCGCAGGGTGCAAGAAGTGCTCTCAAATATTCATTACAGCTGGAAATGGAAAGCAAGGAGATGTAGACCGTCTGATGTCGACTGAAGTGTTCCTTCCTGGAGCAATAGATGAAATTTGTGAGAAGTACTAAGATGCTTTTGTCATGTTAGTGTGCCACTCATTTTTGAAAACCGAATAAGAACTCGCGAAACTGTACTTGTTTCCTAGCTAGAGTGAATGTTGTGGTTCTTCAGCCCTTTTTTATCTGTAGTAAATTCTAATCCATTGTCTGCAAGAGTCGAGTTTGAAGGGAACGCCCGTGGTTGACTTGTGCAGAAAGTTGTCTATTCGTCCAAGCGTCATCCATGCACTCGAGGCATGATGGTTTGTTTGTTTTCATACTGTACATGAATTGTCAGAATTGCTATTCATTGTCTGGTGTTGTTGTTCCTCAGCGAGAGCACTTTGAGAGACGACATCCGTCGAGAAGATGTGCTGTGAGAGATTGGTATGTCGAACGTTGAGAGCAATTCAATACTGTAACTGGCACACCACGGCACTATAGACCGGTGCAACGGAAGATTGCGCTTATCCCAGAAAACATACAGGTCGGCGAAGAAAGAACCCGACTGGCCTTCTTCAAGCGCGGTGCAAACATCACGCCTCGTAGTCGAACACACTCTATTGAGTTCTAGCTAGAGATACAATGCCACGCTTGGAGTGCTCTTCTCCCTCCGGATTTATTCGAGTGTTCTGCTGTACAGTACTGCATCCAAGGGTACTGTACACGATACATACCGTATGACACGATATGACCTCAACGCAAATGGACTGTCCCCCCGCGCAGAGGGGGAGAGGTGCCCTAGCTAGTGTCTATTGGACAATGCGCCTCATTTGAGGATTTCGCCTCATACTGTACAGTATGAGGCTTTTTTGCCGCGCCGTTTCTGGCGCAAAGAGGGAGAACTGAAAGCCATAGTTACCGCGAAACAGTAACAGTAAGAGTAAAAAACAATGTCCAAGGCCCTTGAAGGCACCTAGAATGCACGGTATTTAGGACGGTCTTTCTAATGCTCTGACAGACAGGAAAAATCCTCATGATCAAAAACGTCCGTCCAATAGACACTAGAGGCCTGGGCTCTTGCAGAACCCGATCAAACACGTTGGTTCTCCCCACGCGACTCTTTCTCCGCCCACCCATGCCGTCACCACCGCGCAAGATGTCCGACGCCAACTGGCGCGGGCTGCAGCGGCTCATCCTGGGCTCGAAGTCGTGGTCGCGACGGACGCTTCTGGCGGAGCTGGGGGTGCCGGCGTTCACGATCGTGTCTCCGGACATCGACGAGACGTCGATCCGGCACGCGGACGCGCGCATGCTCGTGCTGTTGATCGCGCAGGCCAAGGCGCGCGCGCTGCTCTCCCGCGGCGACGTGCGCGCGGAGGGGCCGGGGAAGACGCTGCTGGTGTGCGGCGACTCGGTGGTCAAGCACAAGGACCGGATCCTAGAGAAGCCGGGCAGCGAGGACGAGGCGCGCGCGTTCCTCAGGAGCTACGCGACCGCGCCCGCGACGACCGTCAGCTCGGTCGTCGTGGTCGACGTAGGCGAAAGGAGGGTGTGGGAGGGCATCGACGAGGCGGAGGTGTACTTTAGAGAGATGCCCGAGGACGTGATCGAGGAGCTGGTGACGACTGGCGGGTCGATGGAGAGTGCTGGGGGACTACGCATCGAGCATCCAAGGGTGGCGCAGTATACGGAATGTATGATTGGGCACCGCAGCGCCGTTATGGGGTTTTCACAGCCCGTGGTGGAGCGGCTGATGCGGGAAGCGCTCGAAGGGGTAGGTGGGGAGAGCATTTGAAGCGATAGTATGTGTGGCAAAGTTAAGTGCGGTGGTTGCTTGGTTGCTTTTGAAGGCTCGGGCGAGATTCTCCATTGCTCATGCGTGAGATTTGCCGGTGCACGCGCGCTTCACGCCCGGGCGCGTTGTCCCTTACACAGCCTTGAACGGTTGGGGCGCGATGTTAGTTTGATGCCCTTTGTCAGGCGTGGGCGTGTGCCGTTTAGGGGGCGGGGGCTACTGGGCTTCGTTTCACAGACGCGGCGCGGAAATTCGGGCACGATGGGCGTGCGCGTGGCGGCAATGGCGGGCGCTGTCGCACTGGTGAGGGCGGCGACGGGATGCTCGAGGTCCATACTACGGCAAAGCGTTTGAGGCTGGTGGGTGGGAAGACGATGTAGTTGAGGCCCGTGTGTGGGGGGGGGGGGGGGGGGGGGGGGGGGTGGTTTGAAGGGGACGCAGGAACGCGCACCCGGGCTTAGAGCTCCGCGTGGCCGTGGACCGGGGGATGAGGGTGGGCGAGTAGGGAGCGCGAGTAGGGTGTCTGGGAAGGTTTTGATCAACCTATCAACAGGAAAGAAGTGGGCACTATCGGAATGGCGTGATCTCACTCTCAAGAGTTGTGTAAACGGTGTGGTGGTGAACATTGTTGCTTCCCAACACAAGACAGGTCAATCACACGTTCGCAGAGCCGAGCGCGAGGGTGTGCCTCGAAGCGCGGGGGCCTTCCGTTATTGTTTGGTGGGATTTCGCGACGTGAGACGTGGGACTTGGCAGGAATTTGTGTCTCGTGATTAACGTTTTCTGCACGGCGGTATATACGGTAGCCAAGGGGTAGTTGTGCAGAGCAGTATATGTTTCAGGAGGGACGCTGCTGTCCAAACTGTAAACACAAGGCCAGTGGCGTGGGTTGCGGAGGATGAGGAGTAGAGCCAAGATTTGTTTTCTGCGGTGGAGGGACCGTGCAGTAAAAGAGCAGGCGACTGAGATTGCCGACAGGGAAGTCACAAGTCACAAGAGTGGGGCCCTTTCTTGGCTCCCCGTTTGTGGCTCCCCGTTTGTGGCAACCCGTTTGTGGCAACCCGTTTGTGGCAACCCGTTTGTGGCAACCCGTTTGTGGCAACCCGTTTGTGGCAACCCGTTTGTGGCAACCCTCTTCGTAGCAGCGCTTCTTTCTGACCGTTCACGCCCTGCAGAATGTTCGCCATGCTGTGAAGGCCTCGGCATTTTCATGCCATGTGATAGTGGGGGATGAGTTTCGCGTGTACCGTACAGTTCGACTCTGGACATGTGGTGTGGAAAGCTTTTTGCTTTTGAAAAGTGCAGTACACGTACAGCACGACCAGAGGGTGGTTGTAATATATTCTAGAACGCATCTGTACGTACAACGCGCCTCACAACAACCCAATCTCTTTGCTGTCAGGTAAAGCCACGTCCCCACCACGCCTTGATTACTCCGCTCCGGGAGCTCAACTCGTCGCAAAGTAAAGCACTGTAACAGAGCATTACACCTGACATCAACTCCCTAGTTTCCTTTTTGGGGCACTGCCGCAAAACTGCCGCCTTCTATGACGCACTGCCTCCCTTCAGGTTTACCCGACTGGAAGGTAACACAGATGCAACAGGGCTGCGCTTACCCCCCATACCTCATGAGCCTCGACCTCACTGAGACCCCGACACGCTCGCCAGGCACGTTTCAAGGTGTTTCCCATCCGCCTCGCCTGACGGTGAGCAGTCACAGGAGATTACACTACGATGCAGTAAGCTAGCTAGTGTCACGAGTGTGCCTATGCCCGCGTTCCCGTCAGAGAGCAGCTACTTTTTTTTTTCCAACACCTTTCAGTTGCATCTGGTTCAATACAAAGACTCTAGCTACCCTTGGCAGTGTGCGTGTTGCCTGTGAAGAAAGATCCATCACACCACCACCATGATGATGCGGGCGCTCTTCTTTCTGTGCCTACTGCTCCCGCTCGGCGCCATCCAAATCTCAACAGTGACGCGCGTGGGCAGCGACCAGACATGCTCGCGCAACCTGAAGAACAACCTCGTTTGCTGTCCGAGGGTATGCTCGAAATGCGGCGGCTCGGGGTGTGCCAAGGACGGCCTGGGTAAATCTTGCTGCACCAGTGCTGTGAAAAGGAGCGCCCGGAGTTGCCGGGACTTCGACCCGCCTTGTATTATAGACGCATCCGGCAGTCGTGGAGGCAGTCCCAGAGGCAGTCCCGGAGACCGCGACGACGGCACAGGGGGCAGCGCCCGGCCCCCCGCGATCGCGTCGGGCACCTGGCAGAACATCGACCGCTCGGTGACCGGCCGCCCGCGCGCGCGGCACGAGGCCTGCTTCGTCATGGCGAACGGCAAGGCCTACCTGCTCGGCGGGCGGGGGGACCGGGGGCTGGACATCTTCGACCCGCGGACGCGCCGGTGGAGCCGCGGCACGGGCATGCCCACGCAGATGCACCACATGCAGTGCGTCGTGTGGCAGGGCGCCATCTACATCGCGTCGTCGTGGTTTGGCCCCTCGCCGAGGGAGAGCGTCAACCCGCTACTGTGGGTGTACGACACCGCGCGCGACTCGTGGTCGTCGCGCCCATGCTCTTCGCCATTTGCACCGCTGCTGTGTTGTCCACATGCAGGGTGGGCGTGCTGGTGGGGAGTTGTATTTCGCGTAT
>NW_005179184.1:0-108535 GCF_000350225.1 Chondrus crispus
CCCCGACAAGGAGAAAGAGGGGACCGAGACCGTTCTCGGTTACCCCAACAGGTACAAAATGCGATAATGTACCTGCAAGACTGGGTAGAGGATCCGTACCCTTTACCCACGGAGGGTCACGAAAGAGAGCCGACTCGCTTCGTCCCCCATATCCTGCGACGACCGGACGCCCCAGGTCAAGGCCCGGAAGTACCGGAGTACTTCGCCAAGGCCGCCGAGCCGCAGTGGGGGAATCGTCCCGACCCACGCGACCGGCTACCGGAAGAGGACCTGGCCGTCGATAGCCAGGAGGTTAGCTCCGATAGCACGGGTAGTTCGAAAAAAGGGTAAAGACGGTTACGTACACGCGGTCGCGTGAGCCGTCTTTTCCCCACGAACTAGACCCGACCCCGCGTGCTCGCCAAGGACACGGGGGGTATTGTCCGATAATACATCCCCCGCTTCCGGAGGCGGGCACGGGAGCTCCTGTAATGCCGATACAGGAGGGAGCGCACGTCGAGGCCTCCGAAGGCCCGACGTTAGGAGAACAAGACACCGGGACAGCCGACGTCCCGGTGAGGCGTAACGATGGCGACGGGGGCAAAGACGACCGAAAAGATTCGGTCGACCCCCTGACTCCCGCGAGCCCAAGGTCGCCGGAGAGAGGTCCGTGTCGTACGGACTCGAGTAATCCGAGGGGCGTTACTGATCCGCGGACGCCCCAAGGAAGGGGGAGAAGGAAACGCAAGCGGGGCCAGCACCGAAACCGAAGGCCCCGACGGAACGACCTCACCGATAAGGTCGCCCCGAAGGTTGTCGACGGCGTCATTTGCCTTATGACGTCGAAGATCTACAACGTCCTCGGCTCGATAGCCACAGAGGGAAATGCATTTAAACCCCGCACGATCGCTGTTGATACGTGCTCGGGGTATAATCTGGTGAGGAAGGCCGACCTTCCCCCCGATTGGACGCGTTACGTCGTGCACGACGCACCTCTGCCACGATTGGCAGGCGCGAATAGCAACCCCCTCAAGCTTTCGGCCGTCGTCCGCCTGACGGTGCGGTTGAGGAACACGGTGTTCCGAATTCCGTTCGTAGTCGCGGACCAGCTCGCCGTGCCGGTCCTTCTCGGCACGGCCTTCATCGATACGCACGTGCGGTGTATCGACATCGAAGCTCAACGAATGGAGCTACGCCAAGGCGGTTCCGTCGCCATCTTTGACGGAAAGGGGAAGTCGACTGCCCCTACCAGGCGACACGGGCGACACACGGGTCGGCCAGACGTACGCGAGGAGGCCCCGCAAGCGATCCGAATCGCCCGCTGGGTTACCATCCCCGCGATGTCACAAGCCCGCGTGCGTGTGACAACCGCGGGGAGGGGCCTCGTGTTCCTGGAACCCAAGCCCTCACTCCAACACCGACATGGAGTGAGGCTGACGAATGGCGTCGCGGAGGTCCTACCGAATCAGACCTTCGACGTCATCGTCGCGAATTTCTCACGACGAGAAAGAAGGCTTTCGAAGCACACCGTCGTGGGATACGCGAAGCGCAACCCCCTCGCGATCCTCACTCCCGAACGTAAGGTCGCCGAGGGGATCGCGCACGCGCTACACCTGACCGACTTGACCGACCAAGTCGGTGGGGTAGGAGTTGGCCGATCCAACTCCGACGATGAGACCACCACCGGGGGCAGGGGGGTCAAACCGGTCGAACGGTCACCTTTAGGCCAACCGACGGCGAGGGGTACTGTACTCCCCCAGCAAAAGGGTCCCGAAAATCCACCGATGGATTGGGAAAAAGAGATCGACCTGTCATACATCGATGATGACAAGCGCCGTGGCCACGTGCTCGAGATGCTCCGTAAGCATTCGAGTCTGTGGAGCGGTGCGCTTGGAACGATCCAAGCCACGAAGCACCGCATTCCCCTCGAACCGGGAACGAAACCGATTCGTTCCATGCCCTATCGGAAGGGCCCGGCCATGCGCGAAATGGTCGCGAAGGAGGTCAACAAGATGTTGAACGCAGGGGTTATCGAACCCGCGAGCACCGAGTGGGCGTCCCCCGTGGTGCTCGTACCGAAGAAAGACGGCTCTCTTCGGTTCTGCGTGGACTACCGGCGTCTCAACGCGAAGACGGCAGCGGATTCGTACCCGCTGCCACGGATGGACGACTGCATCGACTCGTTAGGAGATGCAGCCGTCTTCACCACGTTGGACTGCAATTCCGGTTATTGGCAGATCCCGGTCGCTCCGGAAGACCGGGATAAGACCACGTTTACGACGCACATGGGCACGTTTCGCCACTTGCGCATGCCGTTTGGACTCAAAGGGGCACCGGCCACCTTCCAACGTGCGCTCGACATAATACTCTCCGGAGTCCGCTGGCAAATATGCCTCGTCTATCTCGACGACGTGATCGTGTTCTCCCGTACGCACGGAGAACACGCGAGGCATCTCGATACCGTCTTGAGCTTACTGCGGAGTTCCGGTATCTCCCTTAAGCTCAAGAAGTGCAGCTTCTTCCGACGGAAGGTGCACTACCTGGGGCACGTCATCTCCCCAGGCAAGTTGAGTGTGGCCGATACCGCGGCCGACGCTTTCAAGACGTTCACGTTCCCGAGGACGTTGACGCAAGTGCGCTCGTTCCTCGGGGCGTGTAACGTATACCGCCGATTCGTTAAGGGGTTCGCTAAGATTGCGCGTCCTCTGACCGACATGACGCGCAAGGATTCGGATCCCGATTTCTATAACCCCACGGAGCTGCAACTTCAGGCGTTCGAGAACCTTAAGAAGTGCATGATCGCTCCGCCGATCCTCGCGTTGCCCCGGCACGGTCGTCCGTACATGATAGACACCGACGCGAGTGCCCACCAACTCGGCTGCACCTTACTTCAGGAGCACGAAGAGCCGAACGACTGGCGCCCCGTGGGGTATTGGTCGTACTCACTGTCCGATAGTGAGCGCAACTACAGCGCTACCGAACGCGAGTGCTTCGCCGTAGTGTGGGCCGTCCGCACACTACGTCCGTACGTAGAAGGCACGAAGTTCACCGTACGGACGGACCATGACGCCCTCCGATGGCTCATGTCCCTCACCGAGAGTTCCGGAAGACTCACCCGGTGGCGGCTACGTCTGGCGGAATACGATTTCACCATTCAGTACCGCCCCGGACGCGTGCATCAGGTGCCCGATTCCCTGTCACGACTCGTGTCGCCGAAGGCCGCCGATGACCTTCGCTCCATTGTCGAGGTGGATGACGACATCCCCACTTTCGACGGGGGCACGACAGTTCGAGACGTATCGAACGAGCTCGCGGACCACGCTTGTACCGCGAGCTGTGATCATCAGGCCGTCCATGTCTTCGTAACGACACGGAATCAAGCCGAAGCCCGAACAAGGTCGCGCGCACGGACGCGCCACGAACCGCGAGGTGACGACGAAGCCCCCGCTCTCCAAGGACCCAATTCGTTTTGGGAGGAGAACGACGAGTTCGACGCCGCCGACATCCAGCGCGCCGAAGACCCCGAGGCCAGCGCGCTCGACTCCCCGGTCGCCCCACCGCAGGACGACCTTCCGGCCCCTCTTACGATAGAGGAGATAGCCGAGGAGCAACGCGTGGATGACTTCTGCCAAACCGTTTTGGCACGACAGTCAGAGTCCCGGGACTCTGCGTTCTTCGAGGACCACCAAGGGGTGCTCAAGCGGAGACACCCCTTCGACCCTGATATCGTTCAGGTCGTGGTACCTCGGACGCTCCGCGCCAGGCTCCTTCGCCTGTGCCACAACCCGGCCATCGCGGGGCACCCGGGCCAGAACCGTATGTACTACGCACTTCGACGCGAGTACTACTGGCCCCACCTGGCTGCGGACGTCGCAGCCACGGTGCGAGGGTGTCGAACCTGCGCGATGAACCGGGTGAAGCTGAGGAAACATCTCAACCGATTGAGATTGTTTCCAGCTACGAGGCCCCTCGAGAGCCTCGCGATCGACATCTTGGGGCCGCTCCCCAAGACGAAGACAGGAAAACGGTTCCTGCTCGTGATCACGGACCGCTTCAGTAAGCTAACGCAAGTCGTTGCGCTCCGCACGATAACAGCGTACACGGTCGCAGTTGCGTTCTGCGACTCGTGGGTGTTCAAGTATGGCGTCCCTCGCACGTTGCTTTCGGACAACGGCCCTCAGTTTAATGCCAAGTTCTTCCACAGCACGTGCCGCGTTCTGGGGATAACGAATTTGTACACTTCGGCGTACCATCCCCAGACGAACGGGCAAGTCGAGCGTTATAACCGAACAATCGCCTCGATGCTGCGGAACTACGTGGGTGAACACCAGGACGACTGGGATGTGTACGTGGGGCCGCTTACGTATGCGTACAACTCCCACGTACATCGCACCACACGCACCACGCCGTTTGAGCTCGTGCTCAGCAGGCCACCGCCGGAGTTCTCTCTCCGACGGGCGGACGGCGACGCGCCCCCTTCCGATAGGGGGAACCAACGTGCCGAGTTCCTCAAGACCTTGGATTCGACTATCCAGAAGGCCTACGGGAGCCTGCGCCGGACGCAGGCTCGCTACAAGCGCGACTTCGATAAGCGCATGCGACGTATTAATTCCCGGCTCCGTCCCGGAGAATACGTATATCTCAACCCCACCGATGGGGCTAAGACATCAAACAAGCTCGCTTCGCCCGCTGTCGGACCCTACCGCGTGCTCGCCAACGACCGCCGAACCATCACGATCGATCGTGATGGGGTCACCGAGCGAGTCTCCGCCGACCGCTGCGTGTACGCGCCGTCTCCGATAGACGCGCCACGAGCAAGTACGACGACCCCGGGAGACCTCGCCGATAAGGTCACCGCGGGGACGCAGTATGCCGTCGAACGGCTACTGAGACATCGAGTTATGGAAGATGGAACTACGGAGTTCCTCATCAAGTGGGCGGATTACGACGCGCCCACTTGGACTGCGCGGACTCACGTCCCGGAGGAGTTGGTGTCTCGTTACGCCCAACGCCTCCGGAGACGTACCGGCAGAGACCTCACCCAAACCGTGAACGCGGACGTTCACGCTTAAGGGGGGGGCCGTCAACCGCTCCTTCGCGGATTAACCCCAGCCTGCACGAACAGACTAAAACGGGAAGCGAAGGAGGTCGGCGGACCCTATCGGAGGGTCACAGCCGGGGACGCGTTCAAGTCAAGTCGTCTTGACTTCTCGGACGTCAAGGACGCGAGACATAAGAACAGGACAGTACGAACTGCCTGAAAAAATGTTGGGCCCTCGTAATGACCGACATTACGAGGACCGCGAAACCCGGTTCGGATCGGAAAAGTCGGACGACCCCCCCCGAACAGGATTGCCGGACGATCCGTTAAGTCCAGCAACCACGGCGAGGAGGGGCGCCCGACGAACAAAGAGATCAACAGTGGGATCACGAGGGCCCTCGGTGGGAAGAGTAAGCGACCAAGAATGCCCGTCGCTTTGGTCTCGGTATAACCGAGAAGGGGGAGGCTCACGTCGAGCTTTCAATCAGCATCCGCGTCGGAGAGCCCGGCAGAAGACCGGATCATGACCCTCCCGGTGTGGATCGTGGGCGAGAAAGCGCGCAAAACGCGTCGGCAGATGCGCAGACGAGCAAGGCTGCATTCCCCACAGCAGTGGCCAGGATAGTTAAGGAAGGAGGGGTAAGCGAAAGCAACTCAGCCTGAGGGGCACCAGTATATGCGCACAGACGCGAGACACCCCAAAACCGCCGCCGACACATGCCCCATAATACGGAAAATTACGGGGGATGAGAACGTGGCACGTGAGCGAGTGCGCGCCATGCTCCAACACCGGTTGCGTCATCACCAAATCACCCCGCCACCACCCCCAGAATATATCGAAAAAATTAACGGGGCAATTACACCTGCACGCGCATGGCGTATGGAGATACTGTACGCCGGGCGACAAGCAAGAGCAAACCAGGACGGCGCTGCCCGAGGGTACAAAGAATGCCCGCGTGAGGGTACACACGTCACACGCCCCCCCGACCGTAAAGGGAGGCGGGCGTGTGACGGAATCGTATGCCCGCATCGAGCGGATGCCTCGAAATCCCGACCCACGACACGCCGCCCGAGCGGCATTATCCCTCTATCCGCCTACACGCGCGGCCACGGACGAAGGGAAGGCGAACGTGAGCCACTTGCGCGCTTACGCGCCCCCGCCGCCCAAGACAAAGGGCTCCGAAGGGCGCGATACCACGACAGCCTCCGCTACTGACCACTCCATTCGCGGCATCATGGGGACGCACTCCGAATGCGAAGCACACAACGCGATCGCGTATTCGAGAACGCAACACGCGGTCGCCACGCACGCAAGCCAAACGCGACGCCTATCCCCCCTTTTTTTCCCCTTTCAACGGTACTAAATCTGACATCCTGTTCTGTGCGCGCCGCAGGGACCAAGAGAAGATCGTTCGCTACCGCCGACCATGGTCGCCGCGAGAAATTCTGCGCACCGCGCGCCCGCGTACGAGACGACCAGGAGGGGCGGGAGCACCGCCCGAGCAAGCCCCCCCGGGAGACAAGTCGAAGATTGATGAAACGCACAACCCACAGCCCAAACGTCGAGGACGTCATAGGGGCTTCGACCGTCGAGGAGAAAGTCGCATTGCACCATGCGTTGGATGCCTCGGGAGGCTCCACCAGCGGTATGCCGGCGGCATAAATTGAGATCTGTGGAAGCCCTCGTCGCAACAGCGTTCGGCGATCGACCCAATTGCGTCATCGATACAAGAGCAAGGACTCCCGCGCACAAGTACCGCCCCCGTCAGCCGCGAAAAGGCCGATATGACCGTTCCCCCTCCGTAGCCACTAGTCGCTGTACCCACAGGGCCACGCACTCAACCTCTACGAGAGCACAAAGCGCCCTGTAAGGACGCACGGAGAAGGGAGCATCAGGGAACTACTGCCGGCTCGAACGACGACGTTCGAGTCGCCCCCCTCGGGCACTGGAGGGAACATCGGGAGTAATTATGATAGCAAGGAAGGAACGCAGGCAGAGATTCACGGCCTGCACAGCTGCCCCAGGGACGACCCCGCCCCGGCGCATGTCGCTCTCGGCACGCGAAGAATAGAACCGGGCCGGCGCCCCCACAGCGAAGGGAGCTCATTCGATGCCTCCCCGCGGTCGGGGCGTGACCACGATCTCAGCCCGGGCCATACCTTCGAAGGGACGAAGGGAGACGCATTCGACAATGCCGTGCCCCATGGACCTCTCAGGATGTGGTGGCGCCAACGCCCATTCCCGGCTCGTGCCCTAGCCGAGAAGGGTGCACGAGCCGGTCGGCGACCCGGAACGCGAGCGTTCCCGGAGACATAGTACCGTAAGATGAATGTCTCACGGCCGGGGGAGGACGAGACGCATTTCGACAGAAGGGGACGAGCATGCACACCCCCGCCTCCACGCGCAAGAAGGCATGAGAGGTAGACAACGGGGACGCGTCTCCGTTCGCGACGCGCTGCAGGGAAGACTTGGCACCCCGGAGAACCGGCGGCGTCGCGTTCAAGAGCGAAACAGAAGAAGGGGGAAGGGGTCAACACGTGTACGCGTGTGCCCCTGGGATGAAGCACAACACGCGAAATATACCGAGGCCGCACCGCAGCTTGTGTTGAAAATTTCGCAAGAAAACATTTTCGCGGGAAACATTTTTGGGCAATTTTTTTGGGCAATTTAATCGAGAGCATAGGGCAGTCGCTGGAGCGTGCGCGGACAAAAACGCCTCTGTGTCCGTCCGTCCGCGTCACGTGCGGTAACTACAGTACGACGCGTGCGGCGCGCGTCTGTGAAACCATCATGTCTCTAAACTGCGCAAGTACGGTTTGGATTTTGTAACGAGATGCATCCGCCCGCGCTGCCCCACTGCGCGCTCGTGCCGCTGCGCTCCTACATCACGCGCGGCCCCTCTTCGAGCGTCCTCAGCTCGCTCTGCGTGCCGCCGACTACGCGTGGGCTATTCGATTACTTCCCGTCCCCCCCCCGAAACTATTTTCGCGAAGCGCAACGAGCTGTTTGGCATCGACGCCGATACCTACCTCGCTGACCCATCAGACGGACCACGCAACCGAACACCGAGGAGGACATCCTCCTTGAGGACGTCATCAGATGCAGCGACGCTCCGACGCACCCAACGTCGCACAATTGCGCGCCTTTGGCCCCTACACGACGCGCTGCCACACCACAAACGCGCAATTCCCCTGATCGACACCGTTGACCGTCAACCGCCGGAGGGCGACTGCGTCGTCACCACAATCCCCTACGTCTCGCCCAGTCTCCCGTCACCGTGCTGGCGGCGGCCCAGAGCCGATCCGCTGCAAACAAGAGAGAGGAGAGGTCACTGGAAAGGACAGTGATTTCCGCACGGGTGGTTTGGGGAAACGAAACGCCGACGAGACGAACGTTGTCGAAGACCGCGACGCGTGACGCAGCGTCGAACCCCCTTAGCAGCGGAACCCGTGACAAGACGGAGAAGGGCCAGAAAACTGAACCGTCGAGACCGTACATAATACTGTGCGAGGATTCGGGAATCGCGCCGACGGTAAAACGGCTATCGTGGAGAAGGGAGCTCCGTCCGACGCGTAACCCACCTGCGAAAACAAAACGAGCGGGTCGCCATCGCCGCGGATGGGGGAAGAGTGTATGGCAATACGAGGATGCTGGGACTGTCATAAAATAACGCACGGACGAGGCCACGGGCATTGCGAGGAATGCGGTGGGAAAACGTGCGGTATCCGGGGCACCCCGACAATCGCGTACGAGTTCGGGACGAGTACATGGAACGGATCGGTGACGCCTTCTCGCAACGGAAAGCGGGACGCACGACTGCACGGGCACGGCTGTCGAATCGGCAAGGCAGGGGGGAGTGAACAAAGAAGGACATAACTGGTCAGGCAACGGAGCCCCTTCTCACGCCACCCTGGACGAAGATAGAAAGCGAGGATCAGAGGGGAAGGAGACGGAAGGATTACGAGAAGTCTTCACGGACTAGAGACAGGACGGAGGCGCGGACGGAAGCACCAAGACAGTCCCTCTCAATGTGGCTCGATGGTAACGAGAGGAGCTGGGGTGGACGTTGGCGAAGTGGATTGGCTACGGTGTCAAGGAAAACAGGGGAAGCACGTCGGGAAGGAAAATCACCAGAGTAAGGGAGGAGAGATCAGCACGCGCGCGAAGGAGCACGGGGCGAGACGCCGAGAATACCCCCCCAGAGAGCGGAGTCGTGGTAAGGAGCGGACGGGACCGTATGGAGGACGCGGTTAGACATGGCTCACGCTCTACAAGCACCCGTGGACGCGGACGTCCCCGCTTAAGGGGGGGGCCGTGTAGTATAACCCCCCCTGGGGCTTTATTTTAGATTAGATCAACTCAGAATCGGATCGGTTACTGTAGGGCTCGATGCTCTACAGTACCACCACGTGTACCCCCAAGTACAGGGGGGCACGTGTACACGTGTACGCGCGGAACGAAGAGCGCGCACACACGTGTACTGTCAGCCCCGATGGCTGACAGTATTACAGTGTCGACCGACCGCTACAGTACGTCGCTACAGTACATCGGTACTGTACTATTATGATAGGTTATTATGTACATTAAATATGGAGCGGACCGGCGGCGGTGGAGGAGGACAAGCACGGACTTGTCACCCACCGACCGTCAAGGTCCGACTTCCCGCTGATTCTAAGGTAGCGTTCGCTAACTACCTTAGAGCGGCACCGAGCGCGGGTTGAGGACGCGCGCGGTACGCCCACGAGCCGGCTCCGCCTCCGCCCGTCGGTACTGGATCGTTACCCAGTACCGCGCCGGGGCGTCGAGGCGTCGAACCGCTCGCGCGTACCGGCGTCCTCCCCGTTCCCGCTCTACCACGCTACCCGGGCCCGCTGCCCGGTGCCGTTAGCTGGTGTCACGCTTCACCCCCGTCTTCCCGTTCGGACGGGGTCTACGTCGAGCTGTGCATACACCCCTCTCCGTTGGGGGTGTTTATGCTACACCGGCTCGTCACGACAATGACTCTTGCTCCTGCGTGGCGGGTTCTTCTTCGAACTCTTAGACTTGGAACTCCGCTGTCCAGCGGCCTTGTTCTTCTTCGATCGACGGTCGCCTTCTCGACCCGTAGGGAGCGGCTCTTGGTCCGGTTCTTGCGGCGGTTGGCCAGTGGCCTGCTCAAGGTCCTTGAGACTATGCGCGGCGCGGTCGAACCTGTCGTCGATGCTGGTTCTAAATTTACCTAAGGACTCCAAAGCTTGATTGGCGTTGCGCCTTGCGTCCTTGACTGAAAGTTTCAACGAAGCTAGGACCTCCGGCTCCAGGCCGTTGGTCGCATCACCTCGATTCTTCTCGACGAGATACAAGCGAGCTGTCAGCTCTCCCAACAGTGTGTGGAACTCGGATGTTTGCAACTCCAGTTGTTTCCGTACGAGGGCTAATTCAGTCCTGAAATTTTTCATCATCTCTTGGCGAATTTCCTCGCCCATCTTCTGGAACCTGTAGAATAGGGTATCGTTGTCGGCTTCAATCCCCGTCGGGGATTTTTGAACTTCTGGATCCGTGACCGTATTGGCCTGGCTTCGGGTGCGAGGACCTCGCGGGATCCTCGACGCCCTCGCCGATTCACTTCTGCTCGGCCCGGGACCGAAGTCCCCGGGTGGGGTCGTAGACATAGTCCGTCACAAATGAACGAACCTAAACAAAACAAAAAATAGAAAGCAAATGCTACAACACCTAGAAGAACTACTCGTCCCAGAGACCACTTCTGTAGTCTCTTTTTAGGTCGTGTCTCCTGTACACTAATTCTAGGTCGGGAGACCACTTATGTAGTGCAATACGCCTGTCAGGCAAAGACCGAGGACCGATGGTCCAACAACGGCAAAAACAACAAAAGGGACAACTGCCGACGGCACAGCGCTACGGAGCGTCGGACTCTCCCTTCTCCGTTTAAACGAGCTTGCGACTCGTAGTAGCTCGGATCTCTGAGGGGGCACAGAGAAATAGCACGGGCCGGGATCGGTGTGGTAGAGACTTGCGAAGAGAATAGCTCGACGATTGTGGGGAGGGGCGTGTACGTAGGGTACCCCGGTTCCAGTGGTTGTAAGGCCAAATCTCGTTGAGCGTCTTCGACACCTTGTATCGCGACAAGGCCTTCGACGGGGCATCGCAACGCAGCCCGACGCGATGAAATGAACGTAGCAGCGCTACACCACTGCCCGATGACTCGAAACACCTTCACCGGTTCGGTTGCAACCAATACCGATGTTACCAACACTGACTTACACACACGTAAAGCCCTTAAAGGGAGACGTCGTCGCAATAGTCTCCGACGGAAATAGGTCACAGTAGCAGTGCTACGACAGCGTGTCGCCCGATGGCAAGGACACCAACAACACTGGTTTGGTGGTAACCAGAATTTGGGATACCAAACAGTACCAGGGGCACCCCTTCGGATTCCGGATATTTTTATATGGTTGTAAAGCTTAGAGCAGTAGTAGTGATATGCAGAAAACAGAAGTGGACAAACCAAAATAGTTTAGAAGTTATCGTCCAACATGTACTCTCTAAATCTGGGGGATGGGGGGTTCTGTATAGGCCAAATCAAAAAAATTATCATACAATTTTACTTGGAAATTGCAGTACAATTTATGTTATATAAAAATTTGATACCTGTTCACAATCTGCCGACAGAATTTAATCCTAAATTCTGTCTGGACTTGCTCGAAGTTGGCGATTGTGGCCCACTTCAAGCCTCCCCGACCCACTACGACGACCCGTATCGTCACGTCCACCCCCCCCCGCGTCGCGAACTCCAAACCCAAGTCAAATTGGGAGATAAACTCCCAGCCGATATTCGTCTGACAGAAAATCAGGAGCTGAAGGTGGACAACCCCCCCTCACTGGTGAGGTCGAACCCATCGGCCGTACCGTTGATTGCACATCCAGCCACTGCCAAGTCAATTGATAAGGTGGTCAATATCATCAAGGGAGTGTGGCTTCGTGATAATACATATTGGTAATTTGTTCCGGCTTAATATGTGCATTTCGTAGATCTAGGAAAGGTTGAAGAGAAATAAAAGTTATGTCTGCCTCGAAGGAACCTTCGCTACTTGCTCACATCAACGAACTACATGTCGGGCCTCAAACAACTAACGATGCAGTATGGTGGGGTGTGCGCTGGAGAAATATCTATGGTAATGCGCATTTGTGGCATATATATTGCAGTAGAGAGACTGGAGGCAGTCAGATGCTCTTTTGCCAGTTACTGCTGTAGGCTCAGCTGATATGAATATCTTTGGTCAAACCCAGGGTGCGTCGCAACCGGCCTTTGGTACTGCTGCACCCACGTTTACCAAAGTTTACCAGGGCATTGCACCCTCACTACCGTATCTGACTGCGTCAAGCTGACCACCGAGTAGCGGAGGCCACCCAGCATATCACGCAACTCCAAGAGCCTGCCTAATTTGCCTCGCCGCTGCTGCGCTGATCTCTTTCGATTTCTTCAACTCCGAAAACCTGGACAAAACAGTTGCGACACTGATAAACTCTGTCCACGGTTTCCTGATGTCATGTAACCTAGAGGGTGCATACTTACCTGTCCAGGCACATTTACCATTGTACACTTCCCACCAATGGATGGTGAGATCCGTAGTTACGCCTTCATCGTCCTTGTGAATTGATATGACACGCCCGACCCAGAACGGGACGGTTTCTATAGAGCAAGAAGAACCGCGTACCGCTACGAAGTCATTACATTCGTATTCGAGGTCTTGCAGGGGTTGTTCTTCCATCTCGATTTCAACTTCATCATGTTCAATTTCGTCTTGCAAGCCATCAACCGCATCAGTAACTGTTCTATACTTTCCCTTCATCTCAAATACGTCGCGCAGATTCCAGTGGAATCTCTCCAGTCTTGATTCATACACGCGGTCGCGTAGAAGCCGTAGCTGGGCTAACTTTCTCCTGTCATTCACTCGTGTCTCCTCAGACACAAGACGGGTGTTGATTTTATCAAGATCGTTAGGACATGTGGCTTCGGTCGGTGGTGTTTTGGCAAGGTCAGGTGCAAATTTCAGGAAGCCTCCGGTGCACTGCCCAACCTTGAGAGAGCCCCAATCGTCGTTACACCCAACCCGCGCGGAACATGCAGTGTTAAAAGAATTGCCACGATACTCTGGGATCCCCTCCACACGGTGAAACTTGAAATATCGAAAATGGGAAAACCGTTGAGGCTTTTCCAAACACCTTTCTTGGTCACACAGCCCAGAGAAGTTTATAATCTGGCGAAGATCAGCAACGTGAGGGGGAGGGTTATATGCCTTCCCGAGCTCAGTGATCAGGTCTTCCAGAGTTATAGCCTCATGATGCCTGAGCCGGCGAGCAGTGCAGCTGAACGCTTGGTCTATGTCAGAATGGGTATGACCAATTGGTAGAAACGACACAAAGACTTCTTGAAACACCCCCCATGCAACCAGGGATTCCATGTATCCGAAGAAGTATCTGTTCTTATTTTCGCGAGTGCAATTGTCCACCTGCACGAACAGGGTGTCCGGGAGTGGGCCCTTCTCAGCCTTTACCATCAGCGTCCGATGAAGAGCTTCTAGTACGTGATTCGCGCCTGTCTCATATTCATCTGTCATAGTGAACAGGGACAGATGTTTCACGGGACCATGTTCAAGCAGTCCAATTAGCTTAACTTTGATACTGTGCCCCTTTGTGTGCTTAGTATTGAACAGGAAATGCGGCAAACCGAAGGCGGACTGGTCGGCACCGTCCAGAATGATAGAGCAATACTTAGCAGGATACAGTCCTGCTTTATCACACTTCTTCTGGTACTCGCGCCGCTCCGCTGCAACCATATCGTTGTGAGTGGTTTTTCGCTCACGAAGTAGCCGAGTTGCTGACTCATCGGTACCGGCTTTAGAGAGCAGGTCTCGGATGAGATCGCATTCGGAACACACTGTGAACCTATGCACCCTCCGCACCTTGATGTTGGGCACGTGCTTTTGCCATGTCTCGTAAAAATAGCTTCGCGTGGGTGGGGCGCGCGAATGGAGGCGACTGAACTCAGAGAGGAAGATGTCGAAGACCTGGGCTTTTTGGAAATAGGGCAAGTGCTGTTCGTTTCGGTCGGGCATATGGTCGGCTGTGCTTTCTGAAAGACGTTCAAGGAAGCATATGACCGCGTCCCGTTGATTAGCTTCTGAGTTTCTCACAGTAGAAGTCAAGGAAGACCTCCTCTTGCTAAACGGTGTGCCTTTAACAGAGCCCTGGAAATCCCTAGAAAACTGCAGGGACTTCTCTAGAAACTTATAACACACCGCCTTTCCATCGAAGAAAAACATCCCTGAGTTATCTTCCAACAAGCCCTCCAGATAAGCTCGTCTCCCCGCCCTATTCAGCAAAGATACATGTTCCACTTGAGCCTTGACGTATCGAGCGTCAACTTTGTAAAAACAACGGCGATGGATACAACATTTTAACTTATCCACCTCCATGTTTTGGAACGCATCAGCGTGGGCACGGCGTCGTTTAAGTAACACACTCTCCACACCCTTGCCGCGACGGCGACTCTTGTACGTGTATACTCTCTTTTTAAAAGGTGATGTCTCGCTGTTCGCAACACTGCGACTGGCCGGACTTCGTTGCGATGGGGGTCCATTTTTCGTTCGAGTGTTAGAGGGCGGAGGGGGACGGTACTCAGCGTCACTACCAGATTTAGACAACTCATCTTCATCTTCCAGTGTTCGATATTCTGCGGCATTTGGCGTAGCTAGAGCATCTTCTTCTTGCAGTTCGGGTGGTGAAGATTCTGCTGCATTTGGGGTAGCTGGAGCTACTTCGGGTTCCGCAGCTATCCCTCGGGCTGCAATTACCAATGAGCGGATGCTCCACAATTTACGCTGCACTGTACCGGAATCCAGCGAAACACTTGATGACCGCCTTTGGGGCGATCGTCGTATCGCTGTGGTCGGGCTGGGTTGATTTCGCATGGTAGAATCCGGGAGACATGGTGAAGTGTGTCGGATGGGAACATTAAAGAGTTGCGTTGTGTCTGGCGGCGTTGAGAGTGGTGTGTGTGAAGTTGCTGGCGTCGCAGAAAGGGCGCGACGCTTCCCGTCTCGCAATCCTGAGCTTTGCGAGTTCTGAGCAGTGGGTGAGGCATCTGTTGGCGGACAACCTCGTTTACGACTGCTCCTTGGCGTTTGTTGGGGATTCACAGGGCGGGACTCAGGGGTATGTAGAGTGGTTGGCGTCGCGAGCTGCACGCGACGCTTCCCGCTTCGTAGTGGGGTGCTTTGCGAGTCCCGAGCAGTACTACGCGGTGATGTGCGTGGGGGAGCCACAGTGCGGGACTCAGGGGTATGTAACGGTTCACCATGGCTCGAGCTACTCGCTTGTGCAATAGAGCGCTTTGCACGAGTCGTACGCCTAGTCGTAGTCATTGGAATGGTTCTGAGATGGGTTGTTGCCCCCAACAGTTCAGATGGGTCGTTGTGGATTGAGATGGGTTGAGGAACTTTATCGCGGAGACCAGGATGGTACCCTCTTTACCTTTTATATACTGGAGCGTGTATCAACTACAAGCACTGCAGCACGAGAATTCAGGTGATGGTGGGTGCAGCTCCACACGAGCAGCAGCGATACTGTTCTGTGGAACAGATAATGCCTGCTGGATGACCAGTTTAGCTATCCGTGAATACTGATATTCACTGAGCAGGTACGCCGAGCTATGAATGGTTGGCTGCTGTCTCTGCGCTACCATGAAGAAGCCTGTAATGGAAGCTTTACAGATCTGAGAGAGCGCTGTTTGAAACATATCTGAATCAAATATTTGGGAGATTGCACCCAAATCATATGTCGCACTAAATTTGATACGCAATGTTCACCATGTCCAAATATAGATTTTTCATTCCACATTTCAAGAGAACAGTTATGCATTACTGATATTTAGTTTTAGCTCCTCAAAATCATGACACGTTTTCTGCTGTCCCACACGGCACAAATTCATGATCGCCATTGACGGACAGCACACAATCATGATCGGACAGTTCTTTCCGTTGCAGCCTCAACCGCAAAGTAAATCCGGGAGATTCAGGCTATGAATGAGTAGATAAAGTGCGGGTATGGGGACACGTACGCTACGTGCAGACATGTCCAGAAGATTCCTGCTGCGTACTGCACATACTGATGGCGTGGAGACGGAGTTCAATTATCGAACAGGCGGAGATCATGGACATCACTCTGATTCGATTGTTAGTCCTGCATATATTAACGTGTGGTATCAGTATGCAATTCTCGTTTGGTTTGCTATAACACCAGGGCAGAAATGAAGTATTCGGTCCGGCACGGTCGGCTACTGCAGTTTCCACAAGCAGGTGCAGGATTTCGTACTTCTTTCGGAATTGTTCATGGCACATTCGGAGCTACTGTATGTCTCGACTTCCCTATCTCATTGAATTGACCATGTGCTCACAAGCACCAGAACACCGGTAGCAACAAGCCATCCTGTTAATTGTTACTGGTTCGAGTTAGAGTAATTTCTGTCGGCAAACTGTTCGCCACCCTCCTTCCCAATTTAAAATTTCTGTCGTACTGCAGACCCCCGTTCTGTACGAAAGTGAACCCACTATCAGGTATGACGCGGAAAGGGAAGTCAGCTCAAGCGTCTCGGAATGATCCATCCCCACAGGTGGGCGACAGGATGGAGGTGGCAAAAGCATTGTTTGCGGACGTGATGGAGGGCTCAACTAACACGACAGTTGATCCTAGGGACTGCATACCGCTCACAAATGTTAGAGCCATAGTTCGTTCAGGTGTAGAACGAATGAAGGTACTGTTCCGAGGCCATGCCGTTGCCGAAGGTAATCACGAAGCGGGTGAGGCACCTCACGAACCAGGTATCACTGCGGGATCGGATATGCCAGTGCTCATGCCGTTGACGGGTACCTACCGGCGATATGTGATCGACCATTTCAAGGGGAAGTGTTTGACGGAGACGGAGGCAAGGGAGAAAAGTCGCACAAGGACGCAATGGTACGGCGTGGTCGACGGGATGCACAGACTTGTTGCTATCCTCGAGCTCATCGACGAGCTACCTGCGCAATGGAGTGGATTCTCTTGGAGTGTGACCATATTGAGTGGTGGCCATAACGTGCAAGTGTTGCGGCAACTTGCGCGCCATCAAAACAGGAAGCATGCCCCTAGTTATTACATTGAAACGACCTTTTACGATACTCTTTGTGGTCTGCGAGAGGAGGCGGCTCGTTTGAAAGCGGAAAAAAACGGCCGAACACCGACAGCAAAGCAAATCGCCTGTGCTTACGATGGTTGTGCTCATCAGAAGGAGAGCACCTTGAAACAAACTGCTACTACTGCGCTGCGACTGTCGCAGAGAGTAGTCAACACAATCGGAGAGATTGTTACATCTGAACATCCCGATCTCATCGCATCACCATGCACGCTAAGTGGTGTCGTGAGACCGTCCAAATCCCCAAGCACGAGCAACACGGACTGTCGAGTATTTCGCAACTTCATTCACATCAGCTCACTTAAGTCTTGCATCCCATTCATGAATGCTTCTGGTGCAGATGGCGAGCTTGCTCAGGTAAATACATTGTATCGTGTACGTGACATGTGCAGATTGCACAACTTCAAACCTGTATCATACAAAGTAGTTGGAGAGCAGTTTCAGAAGGCCAAGGCTGCTTTGCAGGAAGCAAGAAAATTCGAAGAACTATTGGAGACAGATAAGTGGCCAAGTGAAATGGAGACAACGAAAGCGAATTTACTATGCACAACCAAATTCGATATAGCAGTGCTCACTAACAAGGGAAACGACAGAGCAATACTGGATGTTATTCTAGAACTGTATCGCCGAACTTGTCCCCAGATCGCCTCATTCAAGGAAGAGAAGTACAAGGCCAAGTATGTTACAACCCCTGCCCCATCACCTGCTATAAACAGTACACCAGCTACCCAAGCTTCCGGCCCCAATACGTCCACGGCCGCTGCTCATACAGAGGGCAACGGTACGCTGGAGGGTACTGCTGATGAAGGAAATGAGATAATGCCGGCTATACCCGATGATCCACATATATCCGCCGACGAGAAAGATCCAGCTGAACAGAATACTGCCGATCCTCCGCCAGCTGCATATGCTAAGTCGGCTGCTCCTCAAAGCGAGGCCTCAGAACGACTTAAGACATGTGTCAATTACACGGACGATAGGGAGGTTTTCATGATGAAAAGGAGAGACTTCCTGAAGGAACTTGGCATAGAAGCATATCAAATGAAATGGCAGGAATACTATGGATCCGTGAGAACGGACAAATGCCCATTGTTCGATCTACTGTGTACAGACCCTCCGTACGGTACGCCATCATGCCGGTCAGGTGCAGGAAACGGTTATGATAATGTCTTCGACACCACGGAAATGAAGGCCGTCGCAGAACTATCACGAAGTATACTGAAACCCGGTGGATGGGTGTTTATATTCACATCAATACAGTACTTTAGTAGATGGTACAATGCGTTTAAGGAAACGGGTTTCAGCGGACCTCAGTACCCTTACGTCATCATGAAGGACACCAAGACGTTGCAAGAATATCGAGGGGACGTCTTCCCTCAGAACGCCTGTGAATTTGGCATGTTCGCTAAGACACCAGGGCATCGACCGGATGGGTTCAAGGTAGATTTACGGAGCCCCTACCATGTTTTGCAGGCCCCAGAGAAACGGAAGTTTGCGGCAATATCTAGGGTACCAGTTACTTCTAACAAGTTACTCAAGCCTGGAACGAGATCACCCATTCTGACGGAGGAGAAAAATCCCAATCTCTTAGCTGAGCTTATGTCAACGTTCTGTCCAAACAACGGTCATGTTCTGGACATTTACGGTGGTACTCTTTCTACGGCAATTTCTTGCATTCGGACAAACAGAAAGTGCACTGTAGTGGAGGCAGATGCTGAGCGATATCGTTTCGCCCATGAACGGCTTCGTTTAATCGCCCAAAACCACTGCGGTCTATCAGAAGCTACTAATGCGCCAATGAAGAGGTCATGTAAAGATCCTTCTTCCGTACCATCCTTCGTGACAAGAAACTCCATCACGAGCGATACTAATAACTTGTCCGACAATGTCCTGTTATTACGTGATATGAGAAAACCTGAAAGCGGTATTGCTGATAGTGGGGAAGAGCCCTCAATGGTTTTACACGCAGCTACAACCGGGGGATCTAATGCGTCGTTCCTGGAAGCTGTGAAACCGGGAAGTACCGTGCGATTGATGGTGTCCGGGAAGGTGGTAGGGACCGGTACTCTTCAACTACCTCCGGGCGATTCTTCGAAGTTCTACAGAAGGCTGCACGGACACGAGCTCAAAGATGTTGAGAGAGATGGCGAGTGCCTAGTTGCTGTGTTCCGTGTGTCAATTCTACCTGAGTCGAGGAGTGTGAAGTACCCTTACAATTTCAAAGGACAGGAGGCAGTCCCGGACAATCTGCGTGATATAGGTAGCGCCTTCTGCGCCTGGGACCTGCACAGTATGGCGCTCTTCAATGATGCGATTGTTACTCACTCGTCGGTACAGAACACATAGTACTCATGTAAAAGGCTGTACTGTTCTTCACGTCGGGCTTCGCAAACCATATTCACCGTATCAACTCTTATCTGTTTTACGCTCACCACAGAGTGGCACGCTGTCGTATCACGCACTATTCGTGCATCGTCGCATTGCAGACATTCTGCCGTTTATGAGCAGCAGGCAGTAGCACAAAAGGCTGAACTCTTCTTCACATCGGGCTCTGCCAAGCGTCATATCCACTTTGTCGAAGTCTATATAATAGACACACACCCCCCGCAACGCCCACCTTCTCAACCATCACCGCCGACCACCAACCAACACCAAGATGCCGTCAGAGGATGGCTGGTGGCGGGTACTGCATGACATAGTCGGGGTAGTGAGGGATGGGATGGCGTGGAATAGATACTGGGCGGGGGTGTGACGGTTGTTGGTGGTGATGGAGAGGAAGGGAATGCTGGTGTTTAGCTTGGAGTTGGCGGCGAGGGGGGGTGGAAGTGACGATACGGGTCATCGTAGTGGGTCGGGGAGGCTTGAAGTGGGCCACAATCGCCAACTTCGAGCAAGTCCAGACAGAATTTAGGATTAAATTCTGTCGGCAGATTGTGAACAGGTATCAAATTTTTATTTAACATGAATTGTACTGCAATTTCCAAGTAAAATTGTATGATAATTTTTTTGATTTGGCCTATACAGAACCCCCCATCCCCCAGATTTAGAGAGTACATGTTGGACGATAACTTCTAAACTATTTTGGTTTGTCCACTTCTGTTTTCTGCATATCACTACTACTGCTCTAAGCTTTACAACCATATAAAAATATCTGGAATCCGAAGGGGTGCCCCTGGTACTGTTTGGTATCCCAAATTCTGGTTACCACCAAACCAGTGTTAAGTGCGTTGCGCTTTAGTGCCATTATGGAACGCGCTGCGAAAAGGGACTGCCAGTTTCCTCCCGCTCTCACCCTTTCTATCTTCGGACGTCGCGGTCCGTCACTTCTTCGAACATCTGACTTCTTTGCTGGCTCTACTCTGCATTCTTTCTTGACAACAGCTACCCGGGTACGGCGTGCGCGACTTGCGCCGGCAGGGGCAACCGTTTCCTTCGGAAATAAGTGACTGCCGCGCTGCGGGGCAATTGCTCAATGGGCTCCCACGTCGCGTCCTCGGGCGTATAGTCGTACCATTTCACCCGCAGAATTAAGTTCTCCTCGTCGTAGCCGTGGTCCACGATCTTGTCGATCACATACTCCTGACTCTCGGCTCCTTCTTCCTGCGTGTCCAAGTGTCCTTCCCCCTTCCGAAGAGCCAGCGGCTCATCCTCATCCTGCTCTTCCGAACCTCCCATCTCTTGTAGATCGGGCGGGATGCCCGCAGCTTCCTGATTTACCAACGGTCCGTCATCCGTCCTCTCTTTCGCTTGCGCGTCGGGTGCTTCTCGTTCCCTTCCTCGATTGAGGAACTGTAGCGCTCGTCGTAGCCCGATTATCGGCGTGTAGTCCATGGGACTAGGGGCTAATTCGACTCTATCTCGCGACACGCGCTCTTCTTGGTCGCCTATAACAATGACGACCGTATTCTCAGTTGACTCCTTCACTTGATACGGACCCGTAGCCACTTTTGCCAACTTCTGTTTCGGCTCGGTGGCCGTGCCTTGCTCTTTCCGAAGGAATACGTATGATCCTGAAGGGATGTCATACTTCGGCTTGCGAAGCCTTGCGTCAAAGTTTTGCTTGTAGCGCGCTTGTTCTTTCCGCAGGCTCTTATCAGCGCCTTTTATGAGGCTTTCCAACCACGACTGCCATTTCAGGTAGTACGCTCGATTCAAGCTAAATCCTTCCAAACTTGGCTGTGCTTGTAACGCGACGCTTCCTGGTGCCCGCGCCAACACTAGCTCGAAGGGCGCGACGTTCGTAGTCCGATGAACTTGCGTGTTGTATGCGAACGTCACAGCGTCGCTAAATACGTCCCAGTCCTTGGGATGTTCTCCGACATACTTTCGCAACGCGGAGGTCAGCGTGCGATTAAATCTTTCAACTTTGCCGTTGGCCTGAGGGTGATAGGTGGTCGTGAAGACGTTGCGTATCCCCAAAATTCCACAAATGTTCTGGAAGAACCGAGCCGTAAACTGTGTCCCGTTGTCGGAAAACAGCATGACCGGTGGTCCGTATACGAATACCCAATGATGCATAAAGGCTTGCGCTATGTGTGCGGCAGTTATTTTCTTGAGAGGTACGGTTCGTACCAATTTGGAATATCGATCGCTGATGACGAGGATGTAGCGATTCCCTCGTTTGGTGGTAATTAATTCACCGAGAAAGTCGATCACGACGAACTCCAAACGAGCCTTTGGGCGTGAACAGCTTCATTTCCTTCGTGTTTCTTCTTAACTTCACCCTTTCCCGCGCACATGCGGCGCAATTCTGCGCAACTGCGTAGCAGTCTAGGGCCATCGTAGGCCAATAAAAATATCTTCTCATAGTCTTGTAAAGTTTCCTGCCTCCCAGGTGGCCTGCCAATTTTGCGTAGTGGCTCAACCCTAAGACGCGGTCCCTTAACTATTGTGGTATCACCACTTGTACAAACTCCGCCGCGGTACGGCATAGAGTTCCTTCGAACTCCTCGGTCTCCATGCTGAACGTTCTCACCTTTCCGGATTCCATTTCTTCCTTGATGCGGTTGCAGAAGGGGTCGACGGCTTGCTCGCGAATGAGCTCCTCCGGAGTGACAGCTTGGAAGTGATCGAGGCGATCAGAGGCGGCCCCCCCTCAAGAGCGATGATGTCGTCTAACGCGTCAAAACTGTCCTCGTCCTCCACTGTACCCTCGGCCGGTTCGGCCATAAAGCATGGGATTTCGTCGTCGATTTCGTCGACGGTATCTCCTGCGGTCCGTAATCTTGACAGGGCATCAGCTTGGCTGTTAGCTTTGCTCTTCTTCTACTTGATTTCGAAATCAAATTCCGAGAGGCGGAGCCTCCATCGGATTAATCTCCCGCTGGGGTCGGTTACGTTCATCAACCACCTCAATGAGGCATGGTCGGTATGCACAATAGAGTGCTCGCCATATAGATATGGTCTTAAAGTCTGTACGGCCCAAATTACCGCTAGAAATTCTTTTTCTGATACAGAGTAGTTTCTCTCGGCTGCGGCTAACGTTCTTGAAAAGAACCGGATGGGTTTACGTTGCGCATCCGGATGCGTTTGAAACAATGCAGCGCCGATTTGATAGTCGCTTGCATCGGTGTCTACTGAGTATGGTAGGTCTTTCTTCGGCAGCGCCAACACCGGCGGTGCCAAGATGGCTTCCTTAAGCTTATGAAATGCTTTCTTGCATGGTTCGTCGAATCCATCCAACTGGACCGGTTGTCCTTTCTTCAGTAGTTGGTTTAGAGGATGCGCAATTTTCGCCTAATGCGGAACGAACCTGCGGTAGACATTGCAAAGTCCCAGGAAGCTTCTAAGCTGCGTCTGCGTTTGAGGGTACCTCACTTGTTCCAATGCAGCGGTTCGCGCGGCGTCAACTTCGAGCGTACCAGGCCGAACGACGTGGCCTAGGTACTTGATCTTTTCGACGAAAAATTCGCACTTGCGAAGCTTGAGCTTCACACCTGCCTTCTCCAATACCGACAGTATTTCGTCAACGTGGACGACGTGCTCCTCCCAAGATTTGCTGAAGATGATGATATCATCTCGATATACCAGACAGCATTTCCAACGGAACGGAGAGAGCAGGATATCCATGGCTCTCTGAAACGTCGCTGGCGCGTTGGTAAGCCCGAAGTGCATTCTTGAGAATCGGTACAAACCTGAGTGACACGAAAATGCGGTTTTGTCGCGGTCGCTTTCGGGAATTGGCATCTGCCAGTACCCCGAGATCGCGTCCAACGCGGAGAAAACCTTGGTGTCACCAAGCGAGTCCAGACATTCGTCCATGCGCGGCAAAGGGTACGTGTCCTTCACCGTCACCGCGTTTAACCTGCGGTAGTCTACGCAAAAGCGCATTGAACCGTCCGGCTTGGGCACTAATAAAACGGGCGACGCTCATTCTGACTGCGCCGGTTCGATGACTCCTCCTTCTAACATCTTCTGTACTTCTGCGTCCTCGACCTCCCGAGCCTTTGGACCGGCTCGGTAGGAGCTTGTGCGATGGGCCTGGTCTCCGGGACCAGCTCGATCCGGTGGACCGTGGTATTAATTTCATCAAGGGTCCCATCTCACATCTTAGAGTATTTCTTTAACATCCGTCGGAACCGCTCGCCCAGCCGTTCCAGAACGTGGCTCAGGTCGAGGTCCTCCACGTCCGGCGGTGGGGGCTCAATCCGCTGCTCCGGCTTCGACGATTCCGTCGCAGAGAGCCCACTCGACCGTTCTTCTGGCTGGTCCTCGCGCGCTTGATCCGACGGTTCGTATCTTGTCTCGCCCGTAGGCGTCTTTGTAGAATTAGGAAAATTTTCCTTCTTCCTTTCTTGATTTCCGAGAACTTCACCAATGGTGGTTTTGCTCTCAAGCACGGCCCTCGGGTGCGGTAATAATTCTGCCACCACTTGGCCTTTTTGCACCCTGACAGGGTACGTCCTAAAATTCGCAACTAGTAAACGAAATGGTCTGTCAGGCTCAACCTGAACGACACCATTCGTGCACGTCAACCCGTGCCTTTCGTACAGCGACGAGTACGGCTGAACCACAACCAAGCCCGCCCTCTTCGAGGTGCATTCCACGACGCGTTGCGTCCCTGGCTCGATAGTCGTGGCTCTTGCCACTTTTACATTAGGGGAAGTTCGCTCCCCCTTTCCATCATTCTCGTCCTCTCCCGGGACGAGATTCTTCTTCCCTTTTCTCGTGGAGAACCGCCTAACTATCGGAACCTCCGAGAAATCCGCCAACTCAACCGTTTTCTTCCTTGGATAAATTGCTTCCACAAACCGATCACAGTAGTCCGCGCCTAGAATTAGCGGGACTGCGAGTTTTTTGCATACAATAAACTCGGCTGCGGCCACAAATTTTCCAAGCCTCACAGTCATTCTAATTGTGCCGAGAGTGCGGAGTGGCCTATTGTTCGCGTCGCCAATGTCTTGGGTTGGTCCGTAGGACACCAACATTTCCATTCCTGCCGGAAGTTCCGACCTTCGAACCAAATTCGATCCGGCGCCTGTGTCCAACATGGACAACACTCGACTCATCAATCCGACCGTTGGTCCAATATCCGCTTAAACTTTGTAGTTTTTTCGCGCGAGGACCAAGATCTTTTCAAGGTATTCTTTTCGCTTAACCCTGTACCAGGGCCTACGAATTTGATCCATCGGACGATCCTTGTCTCGACTTAGAATTTTCTTGACAACAGTCGGCTCCTTCGGACTATCCACTATTCCAACTACCTGCTCGTCGAGGCCTTCCTTTTTCGCTAGAGACGGGGAACGGGACTGAGTCCCGGACGCAGAACGTTGAACCTGCACCTCTCGTGACTCCTTCGAGATTCCCCTCTCTAGTTTCCCTGCGGCTGCGGGTTCCTTCTCACGTCCGACGACGCGGGCCCCGCGGCGGGCCCTCTAAAGGGTTGGTTCGGCCTCGGTGTTGAAGCACTCGGCGTGCCCGCCGTCTGCGAATTGAAACAATTCTCGACCCTCAGATAACTCGTCGATGGTATCCCCAATCTCTCCATCGGAGACAACGCCTCATAATTTTCCAAAACTCGGTGCATTTCCCGGAGGGAAAGAATGGACGTTGGCGCGGCGTGCCCCTTCTCGTAACAGTGATAGCACACCATTCCGTGCTTCTTGACGGGATATTGCGGCCTAGGTCCTCCACGGGCCGGCAGCCTTTCTTGATGTTGCGGCCTTCCCATCCAGCACGGCCTTCGAAACGCTGTACCCTTGTCTTCCATCGGAATGCGCGACGCCGGCGTGTGGCCGCGCCCCCGTAACATCATCACGGGATCCGTGGGCTCTGAAAACGACTCCGTCGTGTATGTGGGCGTCGGTAAAGTTGACGACCCGCTTGCCCCGTAGTCCTCGTGACCGTAGCCTTCCGATGACTCAATAGAATCGCCTTCGGCGACGAACGCTCCCTCGTAATTTTCATTACTTCTCTGCGCACTGCGCTCCTCTGAAGCGGAGATTGACTCGGCTAAAGGGACGGCGGCGTGACCTTTACGACCGGGATAAGAAGAAGCCCTCGGCTTGTTCCCCGCCCTGAACGTCGACGGCGTCTGAATCGTGATCTTCTTGGTCTTCTTGTCCTTGGCGCGGCTCGTCGAGCCATGCGCCTTTGCGTAATTTACTAATCTCAAAAATGAAGCATCTCGGTTATCTTGTCGATACTGCGAGACCATGGGCTTGATCTGGCATCTAGCCCCTCGATGAACATGGTCATCTGCTCCTCCATGGAATACACATTCCCACAGCGATTGCTCGCGTCTGTTAGGCAAATGTAAAATTCCATCTCGTCTTCAGACGGTCTCTGCTGAACTTCTCGCAACGCGAGCACGGCTTGACGGATCGCCTCGTCGGTGGCGAACTTCTCAATAGCCACTGTACGGCCTCCGGCAAGGCGGATACCTTTCCATGGTGGGATCCTGCCGTCTGAGACATGGAATTGTACTGTCTTAGGGCGATGCCACTAAGAAATTCGGGCAACAAGCGAATCGCTTGTCCCTCATTCATCTCCTGAGTATCGAACTCTTGAACCAAATTCGCCAAAAAGTCCAACACAAGAACGCCGTCTTCTCCTGTGAACGTGTTTTCCTTCTTCACCTTAGGTGGAATATCCTTCCTGATTTTTCGCACGGCGGTCCGCCGGGAACTTGACAAATTTGTCTCCGGGTTCCGCAAGCGGTACGTTCGGTACGAAAGTAATTTCTTGAAGAGGTAGTTGGTCGGATTCAGCTCCTCCAACTCCTCCCATCTCGGCCCGCGCCGTGTTGCGACATCTTCGGGTTCCGCGTCCTTGTCTCTCCTCGAGGCGGACGAAGTGACTCCGCCTCGTCTGGAGGAAATGTTCTTGCTTGACGAAATTGCGTTTCCTTCTTCTGAACTTCGTTCGGAATCGTCCGAATGGTTCGACGAGCCGTCGCCACCATCTTCAGAGGGACCATGCGACTCCGACTTTGAGTCGCGGTCCTCCGGATCGTCACTACAGTGACCCTTGCTTGTACGTCGCTTGTCCTTCTTGGAGGACTTCGACTTGGAGCTCCGCGGTCGAGCGGGCTTGTCCTTCTTCGACCGGCGGTCACCCTCTCTACCCGAAGGGAGCGGCTCGTCGTCCGATCCTTGCGGAGCTTGATCTGCGGCCTGCTCAAGATCCTTGAGACATTGCGCGGCGCGATCGAATCGGTCATCGATGCTTGTTCTAAATTTTCCTAAGGACTCCAAGGCTTTATTCGCGTCGCGCCTCGCGTCCTTAACCGAGAGTTTCAACGAAGCTAGCACCTCCGGCTCCGCGCCTTCGGTTACCTCCCCTCGTTCCTTCTCGACGAGGTCCACGCGAGCTGTTAGCTCTCCCAACACGATGTGGAACTCGGCTGCTTGCAACTCCAGTTGCTTTCGCACTAGGGCCAATTCATCCTCGAGAATTCTCTTATTCTCTTGGCGAATTTCGCTGCCCATCTTCTCGAACTTCTCGTCGAGGTCATTCTTGTCGGCGGCAATCCCCGTAGGGATTCTTGATCTCCGGGATCCGTGCTCGTATTGGCCTAGCTCCGGGTGCGAGGACCCCTCGGGATCCTCGACGCCCGTGCCGATCCGCTTCTACTCGCCCCGGAACCAACGTCCCTGAGTGCGCTTGTTGACATCGTTCGGCGTAGCGAACGAACCTAAAAAACAGATACGAACAAAAAATAAAAACGAACAAAAAATAAAAAAGAGACCCCGTTACCCAGACCAACTTCCTTGCCGTAGACAAAACCGTTCTAGGTCGGGAGACCACTTTTGTAGTGCGTCTCCAGACCGAGACTGTCGTCGACACAATTCTAGGTCCGGTCTCCTGTAGATAATTCTAGGTCGGGAGACCACTTTTGTAGTGCAGTGCCTGGCAGGCCGCGAACACAGTCCGACGGTCAAACAAAAAGAAGAAAAGCAGCACAGCAACAACCAATGCCGATGACACGCGCTACGGAGCGTTCGAGACTCCCTCTCCCCTTGGGTGGGCTTGCGGCCCACAGTAGCTCAACTCCGACGGAGGGTAAGGAAAGATGCCCGGCCCGGGAGGATAATGGTGGTAGAGACTTGTGAAGACTTGAGTGCTCGGCGAGTGCGGGTTGGGCTTGTCTACGAGAATGTAACCGCGGTTCGCTGCGTTGTAATGCCAATGCTCGACGAGCGTCCTCAGCACCTTGCGTATAATTCAAGGTCTTCGACGGGGGCTTGTTCAGCACTACCTGACGGGATCGTAACCGTGTAGCAGCGCTACTACCGACGTGTTGCCCGATGGCAAAACACCGACACCAATGTGATTGCAATCGCAGCTGATGGCACCAACACTGTCTTGTATGATAAGACCTTCGAAAGAGGCGTCGTTGCAACAGCCTTCCAACGGAACAGGACACTGTAGCAGCGCTACGACCTACATGCAGCCCGATAGCAATCACACCAACACCGGATCGGTCTCGACAGACTCCAATGGAACCAACACAATTAAGGGAAACATAGATGTGGAGATAGAAAAGGATAGGAATTAGAGAAAGAAAAGGTAAAAGGATAAGGAAAGGGGACCCTGAGCAAATGAGGATGTCGTTAGCAACGTAGAAGTGAAGCGCGTCGCGTGAACGGAAGCGGTCTTCGACGAAGGCGAGATCTAACTCCGGCAACTCGGGTTACCTTTACTGACTTGGTGGCCAGTGGGGTAAGGTATATATCGCCCCGCCAGAGCCACTAAAGTAGCTCGCGGCGCTAGATCCTAGATCTAATCCTAGTGTCAACAAAATTAATGCTAACTCATTAACTAAATAAAATAAAATAATTAAAAATTGAAACTGTGCAATTAATCACACGTGTGTCCCCCAACCCGGACTACTTTTCAGATCCAAATATTTTCCTTTCTTTTCACCCCCCCGTAGAGCCTCATATTGCACTACACTTGACCGATCAAGTCGGGAAGGCAGGAGCTGGACGACCGAGCTCCGACGAACGGACGACCGTTGTGAAGAAAGAGGTGGTCACGGACGAACGGCCACCTCAAGACCAACCGACGACAGGTGGTACTGTGCCCCCGCAGAAAAAAGATCCCGAAAATCCACCGATGGATTGGGAAAAAGAAATCGACTTGTCATATTTCGACGATGACAAGCTCCGTGGCCACGTACTCGAGATGCTCCGTAAGCACTCGAGCCTGTGGAGCGGTGCGCTCGGAACTATCTGGGCGACGGAACACCGCATTCCCCTCGAACCGGGTACGAAGCCGATACGTTCGATGCTCTGCCGTAAGGGGCCCGCGATGCGAGAAATGGTCGCGAAGGAGGTGAACAAGATGTTGAACGCAGCAGTTATCGAACCCGCGAGCACGGAATGGGCGTCTCTGGTGGTGCTTATACCGAAGAAAGACGGATCTCTTCGGTTCTGCGTGGACTACCGGCGTCTCAACGCGAAGACTGCAGCGGATTCGTATCCGCTGCCTCAGATGGACGACTGTATCGACTCGCTTGGAGATGCGGCCGTCTTCACGACGTTGGACTGCAATTCCGGTTATTGGCAGATCCCCTTCGCTCCAGAATACTGGGATAAGACCACGTTTACGACGCACATGGGCACGTTTCGCCACTTGCGCATGCCGTTCGGACTAAAAGGGGCACCGGCCACCTTCCAACGCGCACTTGACATCATCCTATCTGGCATACGTTGGCAAGCATGCCTCGTCTACCTGGATGATGTCATCGTCTTCTCACGTACGAACGGAGAACACGCGAAGCATCTCGACATTGCCTTGAGCTTGCTGCGGAGTGCCGGAATCTCCCTCAACCTCAAGAAGTGTAGCTTCTTTCAACCGAAGGTACACTACCTGGGGCACGTCATTTCCCCAGGTAAGTTAGGTGTGGCCGATACGGCGGCCGACGCCTTCAAGACCTTCACGTTTCCGAGGTCGCTGACGCAAGTGCGCTCGTTCCTCGGGGCGTGCAACGTATACCGCCGATTCGTTAAGGGGTTCGCGAAGATAGCCCGTCCTCTGACCGACATGACGCGTAAGGATTCGGATCCTGACTTCTACAACTCCACGGAGGCGCAACGGGAGGCGTTCGAGAACCTCAAGAAGTGCATGATTGCTCCGCCGATCCTCGCCCTTCCGCGGTACGGCCGTCCGTACATGATCGAAACGGATGCGAGCGCCAACCAGTTTGGCTGCACGTTGCTCCAAGAGCACGACAAGCCAAACGATTGGCGACCCGTCGGGTATTGGTCGTACTCACTGTGCAATAGTGAGCGTAACTACAGCGCTACGGAGCGTGAGTGCTTTGCCGTAGTGTGGGCCGTCCGCGCACTACGGCCGTACGTTGAAGGCACGAAGTTCACCGTCCGGACGGATCACGACGCACTGAGGTGGCTCATGTCCCTCACGGAGAGTTCTGGAAGGCTCACCCGGGGGTGGCTACGTCTGGCTGAATACGATTTCACCATCCAGTACCGCCCCGGGCGCGTGCACCAAGTACCGGACGCTTTGTCACGCCTCGTGTCGCCGAGAGTCGCCGGCGACCCCCGGCCGGCCGTCGAAGTGGATGAAGACATTCCCACCTTCGACGCGGGTACGACCGTTCGAGACGTATCGAACGAGCTCGCGGACCACGTCTGTACCGAAAATTGCGACCACGAGGTCGAACAAGTCTTCACGACGACGCGAAGCCAAGCTGGACCACAAAGAAGGTCGCGCGTCCGAACGCGCGACGAACTAAGGGGCGACGACGAAGCCCCCGCTCTCCAAGGACCCAGTCCGTTCTGGGAGGAGAACCACGAATTCGACGCCGTTGATCTCGAGCGCGCCGAAGAACCCGAGGTCGGGGCGCCCGACTCCACGGTCGCTCCCCCGCAAGACGACCTACAGGCCGCTCTTACGTTAGAGGAGATCGCCGAGGAGCAACGCGTGTATGAATTCTGCCAAACCGTTTTGGCACGACAGTCAGAGTCCCGGGACTCCGCGTTATTCGAGGACCACCAGGGGGTGCTCAAGCGGGTACACCCCTTCGACCCTGATATCGTACAGGTGGTGGTACGTCGGACGCTCTGCTCCAGGCTCCTGCGCCTGTGCCGCAACCCAGCCATCGCGGGACACCCGGGCCAGAACCGTATTTACTACGAGCTACGTCGCGAGTACTACTGGCCCATCTCGCCGCAGATGTCGCCGCTACAGTGCAGGGGTGTCGGACGTGCGCGATGAACCGGGTTGAGTTGCGGAAACACCTCAACCGTTTGATGTTGTTCCCGGCAACTCGGCCGCTCGAGAGCCTGGCTATCGACATTCTGGGTCCACTCACCAAGACAAAGGCAGGGAAACGGTTCCTGCTCGTAATTACCGACCGCTTCACTAAGCTCACCCAGGTCGTTGCGCTGCGTACGATTACCGCATACACCGTCGCAGTCGCGTTCTGCGACGCCTCGGTATTTAAGTACAGCATCCCGCGCACGTTACTGTCGCATAACGGACCACAGTTCATCGCCAAGTTCTTCCAAAGCACGTGCCGGGTTCTCGGGATTTGGAATCTATATACTTCGGCGTACCATCCGTAGACGAACGGACAAGTCGAGCAATACAACCGGACGAGCGCCTCAATGCTGCGCAACTACGTAGGCGAGCACCAAGATGACTGGGACGTGTACGTGGGGCCGCTTACGTGTGCGTATAATTCCCACGTACATCGTACCACGCGGACGACACCGTTCGAGCTCGTACTCAGCAGACCACCGCCAGAGTTCTCCCTTCGAAGAGCCGACGTTGGCGTTCCCCCTGCCGAAAGGGGGAATCAGCGAGCTGAGTTCCTAAAAACGCTGGACGATACGATACAAAGAGCCTACGGAAGCTTGCGTCGTACCCAAGCACGATACAAACGCGATTTTGACAAACGCGTCCGAAAAATTAACGCGCGTCTTCAGCCCGGCAATTACGTCTACCTGAACCCCTCCGATGGGGGAAGACGTCGAACAAACTCGCATCACCGGAAGTCGGACCGTACCGAGTGCACGCGAATGACAAACGCACCATCACGATCGAGACACTGTCTCTGCAGACCGCTGCGTGTGCTCTCTCCCACCGGCTACCGCGCCTCAGGCGAGCACCACTACCCCCGGCGACTTGGCCGACAAGGTCACGGAGGGGACGCCGTTCGCCGTAGAACGGATACTCAAGCACCGAGTCATGGAGGACGGAACTACGGATTTCCTCATCAAGTGAGGGGATTACGACACGCCCACCTGTACCTTGGGGACTCACATCCGAGAAGAGCTCGTGTCTCGCTACGCGAAGCGAATTAGAGCGCGCACCGGTAGGGACCTCACTTCGGACCTGAACGCGGACGTTTAGTCTTAAGGTGGGGGCCCTCAACGGTTCCGTTACGGCTAAACGCAACCGTTTCATTACGGTTATATAAGTCTCGCAGTACAGACAGGGGGCGTAACAAGGAACAGACCCACGTATGATAGCTGACAAACCTGGGCCATAGCCAAAAGTCAAGACGTATTTGACAACGAAGATCCGGGGATACGACTTTATACCAGCAGGTGGCATCCGAAAACGCAGTACGGATCGCGACACGAACAACCAGGCGAAGGAACCGGACAGTACGGACTGTATGGTCGAGGAGCGACCTCTGTGGGATCCACGACACCCGAGCCGGACGAGAGAATTCGAGAGGAAGCCAATTACGCCCTTTTCGAGCTGAGGGGCGGAACGAAAGCCCCCAGCACATGCAATGGTCGGAACCCGTGCCTATATACACACGAGACCACCACGGTAGGGCGCGCCGCCACCAAACTGCGAGCCACGACCACTGTAGTGCGCCCGTACACGGAGACCGTGCGCGTGCTGAAAAAACGAGAAGAAAATAAGCCTGAAGGGCACAGCACGCCGCTCACGCGCACGACAGTGAGCACGGGCCCTGGTGTCAATCCGCCACCGCACGCCCAAAATATATCAGAAAAATTAGCCCCTCCTTGGACGTGGACACGTGCCCCGCGTCCATACGACCCGCACGGGCGACACGCCACTAACGCAAGCCAGCGACGCTGAAAACGCGTACGGTCGCAAACAGGTGCACCACCCCCTCTGTACGGCGTCCGAGGCGTGCGTCGAAAAGCCACACGCAAAGTGACTGTAGTGCAATGCGCCTGTCAGGCAGAGACCAAGGTCCGACGGTCCAACACAAACAACAACAACAAAAACAACAACTGCCAAAGGCACAGCGCTACGGAGTGTTCGAAGCTCCCTGTCCTCTTTAAGCGGGTTTGCGGCCCGCAGTAGCTCGGATCCCTGATAGGGGGGGGCAAAAAGAAGGGCCCAGCCCGGGATCGGTAAATGGTGGTAGAGACTTATAAAGGCAACTGCTCGACGAGTTCGGAGGGGTGTTTAGGTAAACCTGGTCAGATGGGTCGTAAATCCAATGCTCGTAGAGCGCCTTGTACACCTTATACCCTTGATAAGGTCTTCGACGGGGACGTCGCAACGTAGCCCGTCGGGAAAGAAGAAAACGTAGCAGCGCTACACTGTCGTACTGCCCGATGGCAAAGTACCAACAACGGATCGGTCGCAACCAGATTCCGATGAAACCAACACTGAGAAAAGCACCACTGGTGCACCAACACAGAAGCCCGATGGCAAATGACGTCACGTTGCGGATCGCAATCCTACAAGGTGGGACCAACTCAAGATTAAGGGAAATTAGGATAGGGAAGTAAAGGAAAATTGATAAGGAAAAAGGGGACCCCCGAGCGCTGAAGGATGCCGTAGGCTTAGGTAAAAGGGAGCGTCTTGGTAGAGACGGACTTCGACCAAGGCGACATTCAACTCCGGCAACTCGGGTTACCTTTACTGACTTCGTCGTCAGAGGGCTAAGGTATATATCGCCCCGCCGGAGCCACTACAGTAGCTCGCGGCGCTAGATCCTAGATCTAATCTAATGTCAGCAAAATTAATGCCAACTAATTAACTAAATAAAATAAAATAATTAAAAATTAAAACTGTGCAATTATTCACACGTGTGTCCCCCAACCCGGACTACTTTTCATATCCAAATATTTTCCTTTCTTTTCACCCCCCTTTTCAGGTGCGTATTGCACTACAGTGACCAGCGAGAAGACGCACCTGTTCCCGCATCCGAAGGCGAGAGACTGACGCGCGAAGCGGCGGTCCGGGACGCGAGGGAGGAGGATTTCGTGGGAGTGGCCGGCGAGCCAACGCGACGACGTGTAGTATACCCCCCCCTGGGGCTTTTTAGGTAGATTAGATCAGCAACGGGATCTAGTGCTGTAGAGCTCGATGCTCTTCAGTACTACTGCGTGTGGCTACGTGTACCCCTCGGGTACAGGGCGCACGTGTGCACACGTGTACACGTGTACGCGCGGGACAGAAGCGCGCACACACACGTGTACTGTCGGCCACGATGGCTGACAGTATTACAGTACGGTACGATCCATGCTACAGTAGACCACTACAGTACTTCGGTACTGTAGTGTTATAGGTTGTTTTGTATATTAAATATGGAGCGGACCGGCGGCAGTGGAGGAGGACAAGCACGGACTTGTCACCCACTGACCGTCAAGGTCCGACTTCCCGCTTATTCTAAGGTAACGCTCGCTAATTGCCTTAGAAGCGGCACCGAGCGCGGGTTGAGGACGCGCGCGGTACGCCCACAAGCCGGCTCCGCCTCCGCCCGTCGGTACTGGATCGTTACCCAGTACCGCGCCGGGGCGTCGAGGCGTCGAACCGCTCGCGCGTACCGTCGTCCTCCCCGTTCCCGCTCTACCACGCTACCCGGGCCCGCTGCCCGGTGCCGTTAGCTGGTGTCCCGCTTCACCCCCGTCTTCCCGATCGACAAGGGTCTCGGTCGAACTGTGCATACACCCCTATCGCTGGGGGTGTTTATGGTACACGACGTACGAACGCATGGGTAACGATGCGCGAGCTCCGAACTCACGGGGAGCTCCCTACCCACTCCCTCAATCGACAGAGCGAGCAGGAGCCCCCCCACTGGACCCCTAATCAGCACGGAAACGCCACTCGCGTCAATCCCACGAGCGAATACATAGGCATCCACGTAGAGGAAGACGACCCCCCGAAAGGCACAGAGCACCGCCCGCCCTCAGGGTACGCTGGCGACCACGAGAGTCAGAGGGATGCAGGCTACGCAAACGTGGTCGGGGAAGGACGCGACCGAGAAAGGCAACCGCACGAAGAGGAGCAACATGGCTTGGGGCGGAACGAACCGAACCCCCCGGCCGCACGAACGGAAGACACGGGTGGTGTCTGGGCGAGAAGGGGAGCATATACGGACTCGCTCCCTGCCTCACGATACAGAAGCTGGGCTGATGACGATCCTGCGCTAGGGACGACGTCCCGCTCCCCCTACACGTGAAGCACCCTGCTGCGCTCCGTACGACCGGAGGACGGAGGTGGAACTCCGCAGGGTGAACGAGACCCTCCTCAATGCAGCATGGAACATGGTCAGACGACGAGGACGTCCTCTACTCGTGCTGTCTCTAAGCTGGCGCGACGACGAGAGTGTCCCCTACGCGAAGGCGCGAGGGCCCAACGCCCCCGCCGTGCGCGATTGCGAGAAGGAAAGGGGTCGGCACGGCCCCGGGCACTACCGGGCAATAGTATAAGGCACGACGGCGGACGCGTCCGAAGGATATGGACAACTGGCGGCAAACGTATGCCGCATGCCCGAAAGCACCGGGGCCGACGCACGGTAGCCGGCCATACAGATTGCCCAAGTGGCGGCAAGAACACCGCTGAGGGGGCCATGGGCCGGATGCATAAGTACACCGCCGCGATGTGAGGCGTTGCATGGGACGACGAGGTCCCCGCGCGCGGCATGCCCCCTTTGCAGGGCACCAGACACCACCCAGGGAGTTGGCGCGACAAACGTGGCCACGCCGTATTCGGTGACGAATAAGGGAGGTGAGGATAGCCACCCGGGGCGGATTCGCGAGCGTCGAGGTGGGTGGCAGAAGCGTGAAGAGATATGGAGTGGTCCTACCCACCTGAGGGGTTGGACGACCAACCTATCCCACCAACAACAAACGGCGCGGGCTCCCACGCGACAGCAATGCAGAAGGCAGAATGGTTCGCCTCCCCGTCGCTCCCGGGCACGCGCACGGGCACGTGACGCGGACAATACGCACAACCCACGGATTTTGCGAGCTCCACGTCCCGGCACGACGGACGCACGGGGGGAACGGGTACTGCAACCTCTACCACTTCCCTCCCCGTCGAGTGTTTCGGACGCCACCACTCCGCGGAGGGCGTTTCGACCGGTGAGCTACGCATGCCCCGGAGCAGCCCGCCTGTACGGAAAGCGAAGCGGACAAGCATAGAAGTTGCCCTAGCGGCTTTACGGAGATTGCTATGCCACCCTTGGACGAGGTGGAAACGGAGCTACCTCGCCATCCGAGTTACTGTCCCCAGGGTGATTACGTTCTGGGGCCGGGGGCTCCTCCTGGCGGTACGAGCCACTAGTCTAACGCCGTCCTTCGTCGCGCGGTGCTTCTGCCTTTCTGATCGTTCTTCACTGTGACGGGACCAACGATGTTCCGGCCCCGTGCGGTCGGAAGGGGGGACGTACCCCACGTCTTCACAGGGGTCCCGGAGAGACTGCCGCGGCGCCGAGGTCGGCGGAGGATGAGAAGACGAGCCCACAAGGAGGGACCGGAGCTCGTCACGTTCACGTCGGTACCGATCCCACTCCGCACTGGCGCGTTCCAGGCAGCTGGCTTGGTTAAAGGAGGTCGTACGTAGACCCTCCAGTTCGCTCTGCGCCCTCTGTAGCTGCGAGGAGAAGGCAGCTCGTTCCGACCCAAGGCGACACGCCTCGGCACTACGGGGCAAGTACCATGCTGCTAAGGTGCTGAGCAAGCCACCGACCCGCCACGTACGTTCTGTCGAGCTCTCCAACGCCCGAGCAAGGTCAGGAACGGCCTTGACTTCCTCCGGCGTTAAAGTGAGGTGCTGGACCGGACGTTCCCTTGCGAAGAGCCCTCCGGCCGTGCTCAGAGGAAGAAGAGGCGGCGCAATGGACCCCATAGTAGCACAGTAATTCGCGTCGGAGGTGAGCGGAGTGCGAAAAGGATTCGACCCAACGAACGGAGTCGCACGAGTATCGCTATCAAGGTCCTTATATCGCTTCCTCCGGGCCTCCCGAGCCGCGGATCCAACGCCGCCACCACCGGTGTGGCCACTGCCGGATTGATTGGGGCGGGCCACGAAAGTGTCTGCACGCCAGGAACACGCTTCGGATTCCAGTAGTGTAATCCGTCCAGGAGCGTTGATAGAACTCTGCCTTGTCGAGGGACCGGTGCATCACGTCGAGCACGAAGGAATAAGACCACGGCACGTGCTGTGTACCCTGCTCGAGCGGGTGAAACGGTACGTCGGGGAGCTTCAGGGCGACCCTCCCGAGGAAGGACAGCACCGCACCGGGATGTACGAAGACTCGTCCGTTGATGGAGATCTCGTTTACGAACGCGTTTCCAACGGACCAAGCCCACTCCCGCTCGACGTTATAGAGGAGCTCATGGCGTGCGGGATGTGGGGGGTCCTCACAAGCGAACCCGAAGTGTTTTAGAGCGTATGGGAGTAACACGTGTACTCCCAGGGACGGAAAAGCGTCCAGAATCGTTTCCGGCAATCCCGGGAAGTCGCTCTTCGATATCCCTCGCTCGAACGAGGCCGACTGGAGGACGCGACCATCTGCCTCCCCCGCCTGACGATAAGCCGAACAGTCATGCGGAGCCACGGCGATGGAATACAGCCGCATTAACGAACAGGCGGACTTCTGTAGAGCCAGCCGCGTCTTAGAGTACGCATACGGCCGGGAGCTCACGTACAGCCCCGGCACTTCAGCAAGGACAAATCGTCGAGGCGCACCGGGGCCTGGGTGGAACAAGTACACCGCCATGCGGTCGACGTATTCCACCTCCTCTAAACTGTAGGCGAACGTTCGATCACTCGGAATCTCGTCCGGTAGCTGATACGGAGCGTCGCTCCCCTCGGCCAGCAAACGTGCCAAGGCGAGCGAGGCCTCTTCGGCCGGTCCCTCCTCATATATTGTGCGAATACGTAACATGTCGGGACGAACTTGCGTCCTCGAGAGGATGTCGCCGACGGTGATTCCGGACTGGGCGTGACGACGCCAGGCATACCTCAGACGGCTGAGAGGGAGAGGCGTCGACCGCTCGAGCGGCAAGCCTAACCACAACGTAGTGGTTGCTGCGGCCTCCTGATCGATGCCACCACTATCCCGAGTCAACTCGGGAAGAGCCCCAGGACGCCGACAACTCCCACAAGCCCCGTACGAACCCGGAACCGCCCTGTACGTCTCACTCCCGCGTACCGACGCGGATGCTCCACGACGCTGCTCACCCCCAAGGGGCCTGGCTCGTGCCAGGCCCGCTCGACGCCTCCGTCCGCGTCCCCCGGATCTCCACGGCGAACAGCACCCTCGACGGGCGGGTCGGACTGTGGCGTGATCACGGGGGCAGCGAGAGCAACGACACCCAGCTCCGCAGACAATGTGGATTCGCGCGAGCGGCGTCCCTGTTGAAACGGAGGCAGGGACGTCGCCGCGCGTACAGTAGGCGCGGCATGATTCGGAGGACGCCCGCCTCTCGGCGCGACCTCGGCAATCGGGTCAGTACCCGCGGTGGCCGGAGTAGAAGGACGGGGGTCAGTGCCCCCGTCCGGCAGAAGACGGTGAATGACAGGCACCGACGTCGGCGGATCCGACATGACGGAGAAAACAACGGACGTCGCGACGAGGGCGGCGCGGGGAGGCGGTGAGACCGCCACGCGGAACGGAAACTCCAAGCGGAGGAAGCCGTCTGCTCGCGAGGCCCAAGGGAAGAGGCGCAAGGCGGATAGGGAGAGACGATCGGTTAGCGAGCGCACGACCGCGCGTCGCGATGAAGAGGATAAGGACCACTGGAGGCGGTCGTGAGGGCTAAGAGGAAGGCGGGTGATATCTACAAGCTCGGGCATTTCCACTCCCCTCAAGCACGTGTGGACGTGGACGTCCACGCATGAGGGGGGGGGTGTAGTATAACTACCAAAAGAATTAGATTAGAAATTGGATCTGTCTCTGTAAGGAACGGACCTTACAGAAGGCCTGTACCACACGTGTAGGGGCGCACGCGCTCCCACGTGTACCATACGTGTATGACGCGTATACATTCAGCCCTGTCCGCTGACAGTGCCGACTACTGTAGTACCGCATAGTACAGTACGTACTGTAATAAGTTACGATAGACTAATTGTATATTAAATAACGGAGCGGACCGGCGGCGAAGGGGGACAAGCACGGACTTGTCCACGACCTACCGCCTAGATCCGTCTTCCAGCTTAACTAACACGCGCGATCCGCCTTCGCGCGCGTTAACCGGGACAAAGCGGGTAGGGGACACGCGCGTACGCGAGCGAGCCTAGATGTAGTGCAATACGCACCTGAAAAAGGGGGTGAAAAGAAAGGAAAATATTTGGATATGAAAAGTAGTCCGGGTTGGGGGACACACGTGTGAATAATTGCACAGTTTTAATTTCTAATTATTTTATTTTATTTAGTTAATTAGTTAGCATTAATTTCGCTGACATTAGATTAGATTTAGGATCTAGCGCCGCGGGCTACTGTAGTGGCTCCGGCGGGGCGATATATACCTTAGCCCTCTGACCACCAAGTCAGTAAAGGTAACCCGAGTTGCCAGAGTTGAATGTCGCCTTGGTCGAAGTCCGTCTCTACCAAGATGCTCCCTTTTACCTAAGCCTACGGCATCCTTTGCGCTCGGGGGTTCCCTTCTCTTTTTCCTTTATTTCCTTATTCATTTCTACTTCTATTTCTATCTTTTCCTTAATTGTGTTGGTTCCATTGGAGTCGGTTGCGACCGATCCGGTGTAGGTGTTTTAGCCATCGGGCAACACGTCGTGTAGCGCTGCTACTGTTTCAAGTTCCGTCGGAAGGCTGTTGCGACGACGCCTCCGTCGAAGGTCTTACTGTATAAGACAGAGTTGGTACCACCTACCGCGATTGCGATCGCGATGGTGAGGGTGTTTCTAGCCATCGGGCAACACGTCGGTAGTAGCGCTGCTGCACAATTACGATCCCGTCGGGTAGTGCTGAGCAAGCCCCCGTCGAAGACCTTGAATTATACCCAAGGTGCTGAAGACGCTCGTCGAGCATTGGCCTTACAACCCAGCGAACCGCGGTTACATCCTCGTAGACAAGCCCAACCCGCACTCGCCGAGCGCTCAAGTCTTCACAAGTCTCTACCACCAATTTCCTCCCGGGCCGGGCATCTTTCCTTACCCCCCCCGTCGGAGTTGAGCTACCGTGGGCCTCAAGCCCACACAAGGGGAAAGGGAGTCTCGAACGCTCCGTAGCGCGTGCCATCGGCAGTTGTTGTTGTTGCTGTTGTTGTTTTCTTCTTTTTGTTTGACCGTCGGACTGTGTTCGCGGCCTGCCAGGCACATTGCACTACACTAGATCCGCCTCCGCCCGTCAGTGCTGGTACGTTACCCAGCGCTGCTCCGAGGCGTCGAGGCGTAGATCGGCCCTCGCGTACGCTCGTCCCCGACCGTCCCGCTCTGCCACGCTACCAGGGCCCGCTTCCCTGTCTCGTTAGCTGTGTGTTCTCCCCGTCTTCTCGCCCTCTTCCAGGGTCTCGGTCGAGCTAAAGCATACACCCCTCCACGTCAGGGGGGTGTTTATGCTACAGAAGAAAGAAGCACGGCCCACCCACGGTGCCGAGCACGGGCTCGAGGTAGCGGTGGTAGAGCGGGATCCGGGAGGACGTGCGCATGCGCGAGCGGTTCGACGCTTCGACGCCCCGGAGCAGTACTGGGTGACGATCCAGTACCGACGGGCGGAGCCGGAGCCGGCTCGTGAGCGTGCTGCGTGCGTCCTCAACCCGCGTGCGGTGCTACTCTCAGGTAACTGAAAGAAGTCCCTGAAAGTAAACGGGCGGACCAAGGTGGAGGATCCTTGACAAGTCCGTGCTTGTCCCCCTTCCACCGCCGGCGGCCCGCTCATATTTAATATACAGAGTAACCTATCATAACATTACAGTAGTGCAGGTCGGCCTACACTGTAGTGCTGTCAGCCGTCGGGGCTGACAGCATACGTGTCGTACACGTGGGTACGCGCGTCCCTGTACACGTAGGGTACACGTGTGCGCGCGGGCTGAGGTACTGTAGAGCTCGGGCTCTCCAGTTGCAAATATAATCTAAATCTAATTCAGTGAGGGGGATATGCTACACGTACCACCATACCCAGACGCAAGACGACGAGGGTGGATTTTGTTGACTGCTCGTTCGTGTATGTCACAAAGGTCGTAAGAGATTGTCGCAAAGCCGCAAGAGATGGTAGGCCTGGTTTCTGTGTAGATTACTGGCGCCCCAAGCTCAGTAATCGGAATGAGAGAACTGAGAAGACTTGCTACGCAGTTCAGAAGAAATTTGCTTCAATTAAGACGTTCATTCAAGAAGTTACGCTTTGCTGATGCTTCGTTCAGCTCACTCGGCCGCGTGGATGTACCGCTACTGACTCCAGACCGTATTCCTCCGATTTTCATCACTATGGACGTCGTTTCAGCTGATGTCCTAGCTCTCCTTGGCCTCGATGTGCTAGGTGCCGAGTCTCTGGTTGCTAACACATTTGAGGACAGGCCGCGGAAGAGAGTAAAGATCTCCAATCTCAAAAGGGCCGGTGGGAAGCAGATGGAAGACGTTATCGTTGATGCCTGGTCTGTTCCACTGTCCAGACATCTCGGACACATATACACCTCTTTTGGTTTTGCTCCTCGCATGTAATTTACTCGCATGCAGTTAATGAAGCTCCACAAGCAGTTCGCTCACCCCTCTGCCCAGAAGCTTTGTAGCTTGTTGAAATGTTCTCGACCGGAGGACACCACGCCCGAAACACTCCGCATTTTGGAAGACTTGGCTAAGAGATGCGATCCATGCCAACGGACCCAGAGAGGTCCCAAGCGCTTCCCTGTTTCCTTTGGGGCAGAGAATGTTCGCTTCAACGAACGACAAGTGGGATCCTCAGCTTGCCCACATCTTCGAATATTTGCTTGAGAGTGGTGAAGGATTTTGGGTACCTGACATAGTAGTCCCTAACCTTCAGCCCCTCTTCGTTTTGGTACAATGCTGCAACACCAGTCAAAAGGGAAGCTGGTACGCAGCTCCCGTTATTATCGACCACGAGATTTGGGCCGAATGTTCGAACCTGGAAGCGCCGTGCATTGCTTATGTGTCCCCTAGCACCGACGCCGCCTATTACAACTGGAACGCCTTTGTTATTACGAAGCCATTTGACCAATCCATGCAGTAGATGCTTCTGCATCGCCTCTTTGTCTCCAGGCTTGAAATTAGAGACGTCGACGCGGCAAAGAGCCGAGAGCGTCCACAGGGACACTCGAAATGTGCTTTCGGAGAGTGGCCAGAAGCTCTCGTGCCCCCGTTGAGGCCGGTAGCCCCGTATAGTTTCCTCTCATCGAGACGCCGCGTACTGTTGTCAGTTTCACCATACCCCACAACCACTCGGTCGACAACAAAGGGAGAACTTGTCATCTGCGCGAAGTTACTACGGATTCGCAGGCTTCTCCGGAGGTAGGCAAGGACTCCTGTTCGCAACGCGTGGAAGACAGGGGATGTGGGATGGTCAACCGAGGGACTGCAGGGGATTTCGAGGCGAAATGGGAGGGAATACGTGAATGGATGTGGCAGCGATAACATTGGTGAAAAATCCGAGCAACGTGGTGTTATAGCCAATAACCCTTTTTTGCAACAAGTAACTGGCCGAACGAAAGGCGGGACTGTCACGCCAAGTGTACAAATGATGTACACGGATGGATAATCGCCGTCAACCAGTTAGGGTTATTTCGTTCTCGCCGTCGCCTTACAGCGACGGCGCCCAGTACTGTGTTGTTAGGGTTAACGTAGTACATAATACTGTACCCTCTATGCTCCTGGGTCTACATACTCGAGAGGCAAGAGGAAGAGGAAGTAAACACAAAACGTTTGGTTCTTCACCGGCGCGTGCGGCGTTCGGCCTCGATTGCTATTCCTACTTCTCCCGTATCTAAAGGGGGGCTACCCTAATGTTTGGAACGGGAATCAAAAAGTAAATGAAAAATCTACTTCTCGGTGGGGTTAGGGGGTGATTTTCACAGTGCTGTCAGCCTCATGGAATGCACAATTCTATTCTCAATGACGAACAAAAAAGAACAGGAACACGCGTTACGGCACCAGCATAACTCTGCGATGGAATTTTCTACCTCGCCGGAGTTAAAACGCCCTAAAGATCGAACACCAGAACCAATTTATTTAGAAAAACATCAGCGGTTGAAACAAATTCCGGCGCCACGTCATCATGCTAGATGAGTCTGCGAGACCTCTGTACTTTTTCCAGCGCATCCTGGCGCTTCATAGCAACCCTGTGACGTGCAATAGCCCTCCTCTCCTCCGAAGATCTGACCGTTCTCTTCAACTGAACAACGCTCACTCCGATTGCCTTCGCCCGGCGCAACCAAGCCGATTCTTGGAGACGGGTCACCTCAGCTCTCAACTTGTTCTCGCGCCATGCTGTGTTCATCGCTGTCTGTGCAGCACGCAGATCTTTCTCAACCTTTTTTGAAAGGTCCGTCGCACGCTTATCGGGCGCGAGTGCTAATGCACGATCTGACGTCAGCACTGCTCCCTGGGTAGTGTCTACAAAGCCACTTTCGCTAACCTTAGCGTCTTCCCCCAAAATTACTGAGCGCATTTGAAGGCGCTTCTCTTCGAACAAACTGGTCATCTCTGTTACAGTCATGGTGACACTGAGGTCGTGCGCGGAACGCGGTCGGGGCACAGAAAACAATTGGGAAAAATCTAACGGGACGATTGCAGCTCGGCGGAATCCGGAAACAATATTGGACTGGTTAAAGGCCTTTTCGTAGGCGTAATTTAGCATTCTGAAAAAGTAGTAAGCATCCCATTTATCCTCCCCATTTTGTGTCACAGCCATGTTCAAAGCTTCATTCAGAGCTGCTTTAAACGGCGAGAAGACACAAACATCCAAGGGTTGAGTTTTCCCTGAGGTATGCGCAGGAAGCGCGTAAACAATAATGTTGTTCTTGTGTAGAATGTCCAAAACAGTCACAGACATATGTGACCTGTACCCGTCATAAATTAGTAGCAGCTTCCGGTTGTTTGCGGTGAGGTCTTTGGTGTCTTGAACAAAGCGCACAGCCCAATTTAAAAAATTGAGGGAGTCCACACCTCCGATCTCTTCTCTCATCGTAACAATTGAACCTCGGGGCAAACTGTCTGCATATGTCTCAACACAAGACAATCCATTCTTCACGGAAACTCGATACGGCAGACGTTTTCCCTTAAATACGAATAGCGGAGCACCCATGTCTCCGGACGCACTAATCACAGGCATCATGGTCACGCGGTTGGTGTTCAAAAAGGTACCTGTTCGTGCATCCCATGCCCCTGCTCTTGTCATATAAACCCGAGCAGTTTCTTTGCCATTCGCATCCTTTCCCAGTGTTGCGCCGGTCTCGTCCAGATTCCAAATTCTCGAAGCGTCAATACTGTGTTCTGAAATGATCTTGTCAAGCGTCGCAATGTGCGTCGTCAATGTATCAGCGTTGCATGCGCGGAAACGGTTAGCCTCCTGACGATGGGGTCGGGCAAAACGTAACATATCTTTGTGCCGCTTGGTGAAGTTACGCAAAAATTTGGGCCCTGGTGACCCGTTTTTAAATGGAAGGAACATGCGTCGAGGAGCGGCCATACGACATATAATCATTTCAACCGCTTCCTTAAGATGTGCCCGACGCAACGGGATCCCTTGTTCGGCGTAGCGGGCTAGCAGCGTAACTACTAAATTCTCCTCGTGCGCAGTTAATGCGGTGAGTCGGCCTGGGCGTTTTGCTGTTTTGATGCGCAACGGATCGCGGTTGACGTGGTTGTAGATGATGGACATTGGAAAGTGGAACTGTGCGGCAGCGGAGCGTTATGTTTGCACCCCGAGGACTGCTTTGACGGCACGCTGCAGTCTTGAGTTTTCGGAAGAGTGCTTCGATCGCTTGGTCATTTTTGTGACCACCAATGCAGGCGTGAAGGTCTCGAGACTAGAATGCCTTGAAGTCGCTCCCTGTGTGTTCCATGAAACGATGGTCCTTTTATACTGCGTTTGGTGTGGATGCCATGCGGACTTTTGGCGGGACGTCTGAATTTTTGCGCGCCCATCGGTGTTTGTGTTTTGAAAGGCCCGCCTCTTTTGGCAGCGAAATAGAGGAATTGAAACAAGTGATGTCCTTAATGTAAATTGGTGCGTGGTATTGTTTGCGCAGATTTTTTTTGAATCTATCCACAAGGAATTGAGCCATTGGCTTTTTAGGAACTTGTTGAGCATTGTTTGCTGTCTTTGGCCCGATATGGGGATAAAAGTTCGCAATATTTGGGATGTTCAGGTAATTAGGGCGTGTTCCAAAAATTAGGGCACCCCCCCTTTACGCTCGACTTCCTTAAACCTCCGTGTGAGCTTCCTCGCACGGGCTCGGTCCTTGTGTACTCACCCATGACCTCGCGTTGCGCGATTGCGGCGACAGATTTTGGTTGCACTTGGCACCAATTTGACTTCATAGGCGTTTTTAGTGACGCGTGATTGTGCTAGAGGCGTGGCAGTTGGAAACGAGTTGTTCGGGAAGTGCGTGGTCCCCTCTCGTCGATGGGTGTATTTACTTCAATTTCGCGCACTGTAGCATGTACTCACTCCTTGACGAATTCTGCAGCGTTCCATGAGGAAGCAAGGCAACGAGGTCAATATAGCGTTGCAAGATTGCTTCACAGTAGACCCTTTACGGAAATATGAGGGGACATGCAATAAACCCAATCATCCGATAAAAAGACAATCCTCAATTCGTTATGATCAGGTAAAGTATCATACAACCAGTAAATCAAAAATACATTATGATTACTGCATACAAATCACACATGCACATATACGTGTTCAATACCTGCGCACTGCATCAGTGCAACGACACGGGAGAAAAAAGCGAAACAACTGGGTCATTGCGCAAATGACCTGGATATTTCGGATAGACGTCGATCTGCACTGGCCACAGTGAGAACAAACACATCTTCCCTCCCTTTACCTCACTCCGCAGCACCACCCACCGCAACCTAACACTCCCCAATCCCTGATGGCCCCCTTCACGGCACAAGAAGCGGCCCAGACTCGTCAGCCGCTGTCGACAGCGGCCATTGAGCGCAGAAATGAGCTCGAGCTCTACGACGCAGCCCACCCTGACGATAGTGACGAGGACAACGGTTCAGACTCCCCCATTTTCGATCAATTTTACGATCAGAGCGGGGCTCGCACAATCATTGAAATGATCAACTTTAACCCAGCCCAGTCTATGGGCATTTGGGCTGGGTTTCAAAACCTCATTTTGGAGAACTACAATGTTGGCAGAGAGCGCAAATGCTCCCACAGCCCAAAGGATGTGCTGTTCATGACCCTCTCGGTCCTGAAACATGGCGGAACGTGGGATTTTTTGGCCAAAATGTTTGGTCAGAAGACCTATACCTTCGAACGCCTTATAGTGCGTTTCATTGGGATCATTTCAGAACCTGTTTACGAGCAGTACGTGACCTACTGCCACAAGCGATGGTCGATGAAGGAACTATCGGATAAGAGTAAGCTTTTTAAGGAATACCCTATGACCCGTTATGCCACTGATGTCCCTTTCCAGCCCTCTTTTCGCCCCTCCGGCAGCCTAGAAGAGGGCAAGAAGTACTTCAGTGGAAAACATAAGCTTTACAGCTACAAAGTGGAAGTAAACGTTATGCCAAACGGGCTTGCAATTTGCTGTAGTATGCATGAGCCTGGTTCTGTCTCCGATTTGGTAATTTTCAGGGAAATGCAGTGGTTCCACAAACGCGCTCAGCGCAAAAAGGAGGATGAGGCTACAATTGAGGACAGTGGACCCTTGCAAGAGGAGTATCCGGGACAGTGGGCCATATTAGCGGACAAGGGATATCAGGGGGCTGCCGAGTTTTGCAGAGTGATTCATCCAAAACGAAAGCTCCCTGGTGCGTTTCTCTCGCCAAGCGAGGTGGCCGAGAACCGAGCTATCTCGGGCGACCGCATTCTTGTGGAAAACTTTTTCGGGCGCATGTGCGGGCTTTGGTCGGTAGTGGGTACAAAGTGGAAGTCGTCAGAAGGTAACTATGATGCAGTGTTTCAAACGTGTCTAGGTCTCACGAATTTTTATATTCGTTGGAGGCCGCTACGAGCACAGGACATGACTTTGTACCAGCAACTGACAAATCGATGGTACCAAATCGGTAATAGCCAGTTGGAGCGCAGACGCCGAATTCAGAAGCGGTACCGGGAGAAGAGAGCCCTAATGAAGCGTCAGTTTCGCGCAAGTTGCGCTCTGGATTTACTCGGCCGCGAGCCGAGTGAGGAGATCTAGTCTCTCCATACTTGCTGGTGTATTGAGAGAATGCTGCCCTTTTGCGCTAAGCGGTAGTGAATTACGACAAATTCAATTGAATTTGCAATAAATGTACTGTCTTCGAATAACCCTGTCGTTCCCTTAGAGATCGAGTCACAGAGCAAACGAATGCAGTTTGAGCGAAAGCTGGATATCTGCATAAGAGACCTAGTGAGGCGTTAGAGGGCCAAATTTATCATTTCCAACCTGTAAACTATCACCAGCTCAGAAATGATGTGTTTCTGAATTACCTGATGAAATCTCTGGTGGGATTATCCACTATACAGAATGTAGCCTTGTAACATCCGAACCTGCCCATCAAACTGAGGTATCACAAAGGATGCAAGCATGTCTTCATGAAATCATCTTTACTTATAGTAGCAGTCCTCCAAACAAGTGTTTTAGTGCGGGTTTTGAACGTGAAAGACTGTTCAGAGAGTTCCTCGTCAACTCTCGTCAACTCTCGCCACTTAATCTGTTTCTTCGTGACCAGTTATTGACATCCTGCATTTTGCAGTGCCCCCCCCCCCCCCCCCCCCCCCCCCCACCGCCCCCTTCAAAAAGGCTAGGTGCAGTAAAGAAACTTATCACCTGCTCTGCTCTATCTATCTAAGAGTTCACTGTTCAGTCCAACGCTGCGAAAAGTCTCGAAGTAAACATGCCCATGATGTCGACAATAATCATGACATGCACGAATAGATGAGGAACCATTCTGTGGAAATCAAGCACTTACAAAAGCTTGTCATGGTGTGCAACATGAAGACGAAGAGCCATTCGGTGCGAGGAGGATTTTTATACAGATAAGCACGAAGAGAACGTCATGCTGCTCGAAAGAAAGGCGGATGGCCTCAATCTGCGGCGGCCCCCAGAGACAAGTGAAAATATCCATGAGAGCACGTACCTTGGACTGTGCCAGCTGAGACTTCGCCCGTTGCGCGACGTCGAAGAACTGTGTGAAAGGCTCCGGGTTTAGCTTGCCCTGTGTGTTAAAACTTCGAGCACCGCTGAAATAAAGTCAAAGGGAGGTTATGCAGCCAATGTTGCTAGTCGGGTCATGGGTGAATGGTGTGCCCAGAGCAGGTGAGCTTCAGTTATCGCCGTGTTTTGTAAGAAGTCAGCCCCATCTCGTTAGGAGTACTGCTTTAAGATAGTACATAGTAAAGTGTTCCGCATGGGGGAGGGGGATGGGATTGTCCGTCGTGTACTACCCTCCAATTCACGACGACATGTTTTATCTTTCACCTGCACAGTGCAGTATGTGCTCGCCCATTTTGACAGATGAAGCAAGTGTGGTTTCGCATTAGCGATAAGAGTGAACAGCAAGAGTGGTGGGAAACGCTGGTTCCATTGATGTTGTAAATCCGTTGACCGACATGTAAAACAGCCTGCCGAAGACCTCGAGGCACGCGGCGGGCGGTGGGGGAGAGGGAGACGCCGTGGATAGCTGAACTGTAAAGGTTTCATCAAAGTGCCAATGCATCTATCTCTGCATGTTCAAGCACTCTTCCGCAACGCCCAGCGCTTTTCTTCACACAAGGCCGTAGCTTTGATGTCTTTCACTTCCGGTCCTTGGAGGCGCCTGGGCAAAAAAATTATTTTTATTCCTGTTAGATAGCTCGTCGATACTCAGTTTGGCGACCTGGCACTCCAGGGAATGGAGGTTGAGTTTGGCCCAGCCTTCCTCCGAGCCTGCTGGCGCCGTGTGGAGAACAAAATTTGCAAGGTTGCCGCAACAAAATTGATGCAGTCGTCCGCAACGGCTTGCTGCGGGAACGACTCGAAAAGCTAGCAAAAGGGGCGGAAGACAAGGCGGGCATATCCGATAGCTCATTTCATATGGGGGAAGGTGCAGGGCGTCCTGAGAAGCGGAGGCGAACCCTTCCGAATGTTAGTCTTCCGATTTCGTCACAGGCTCAAAGCGGATCTAACGGATACCTGGCTTGCTTTGACGAGACCAAACCTATCGCTGTAGTTGTTTCGCCCCTGAAGAGACGCCAAGGAGCGATATTGACGCGTAACTTAAGAGGCGCAGGGGCATGTGTGATTGAGGACTTGAGCAAGTTGAAGGAGGACGCTGGAGGTGCAGAAGTAGCTAGCGTCGTCGTGGTGACAGATAACAAGTTGCGTGCAGAGCAACAAATAGGCACTCTCCGAAGTCCGCGATATGTCTCGACCAAATGGGCTTCAGCAGTTCTTTCGATGCGATCACCGCTTCCGCTTGATCCCTACCTCCTCAGAGATCGCCCTGCCTCGGTGTCAGATAAGATCAACTCGGGCACGACCCAAGATGCGAAGGGACACAAGAGCACAGGCTTTCTCCCCGTGTGGTGCAGTCTTGGGAGGCCTGACTACAGCGATATCGCTCAAAAGCAGGCCCTTCTACGAAACTTACCTGTACATCTTTGCCAACGGAGCACAGTGACGCAGAGCATCTATCCATCGCCAAACCGGGACATCTGCAAGATGTTGGAGAAGATTGCAAAAAAGCGTGTTCTAGAACAAGCTGGCGGGTCAACCCTTGCAGCTGATACCCGTGCTCACGCTTATCAACTAGCTAGCTCAGCCTTAAAGTGTGTGCCCTTTGCATTGAAAACGCCGCAAGACGTCGACAGTTTGCATGCGCTCGGTCTTCGTGTCCTTGGTGCTGTGCGCGAATATCTACATACGGGCGATATGCATGAGGCGTCAATGCTGGAGACGGACGTGCGGCTGCGGACGCTCAGCGAGTTTCGGGAATTCTACGGAGTAGGGGCAGCATCAGCCCGAGAGTTGTACGACGTGAGAGGTGTAACGAGCGTAGAACAGTTGCGAGAAAAAGTGAAATCGTACCCAAACGAGTTTCCGGAGACGCTGGTCAAGCATTTACATCATTTCGACAGACTCAAGCGTTTGAACTTCAAGCAAGCCGAGACATTCAACCAGAAAGTGAAAGCATGTCTCAACGAAGGCGGGAAGAACAACCTGCATCTCCGAGTGACACTCTGCGGGGGTTTCCGGCGGGCCGAGCTGTCCGGGCACGACGTGGACCTGTTGTACTGTCGTCGGCAAGAGCGCGCGGACAACCACGACTCGGTGCTAGCCTCGGTCGCGCGGCGGCTCTCCCAGTGCGGATTGCTAGTGTCCGTACTGTCACTGACCGCGAACGAAGAAGGGTGGCACGAGCGGCGGTACCACACGAGCCGCGTGCGAGGCGTGTACCGGTACGCGCACGACATTCTGCACGGGCTGGCCGTGTTCGAAGGGTGTGTGTTCCGAGTGGATGTGGTAGGGGTGCGGGACGCTGCGGAGTTCCCCTTTGCCACGCTGGCGTGGTCCGGGTCGACAGTGTTCCAGCGGGATCTGCGGCTGTACTGCGAGAAGAAGGGGTGGATCTTTAACCAGCACGGGATTTTCGAACGCGACGGCGGGCACAGGGTCAAGCTCACGCCCGGGCCGAAGAGTGAGATGGACGTGTTTGAAGCCATGGGCCTGACGTATCGCCCCCCGTTCGAGCGCAGCTGTTAAGGTGACGTGTGGCTCAGACGATCTTCCGCGACATCGGGACGGGCTCGACGGCCTGCCGCTTGTTGGTCTCCTTCCACTGGTGCCACCTCTCCTTCATGATAGCAGCATCGCGGCGATGAGTATACGCCAACAAATGCTCGCCGCCCTTCACAACTGCCTTGACAGCGTCCTGGTCCTGCACGCCCTTCTGTACATCGACGATGTAATACAAGGTGATCCCCTGCCCCCTCCTCGCAAAGGACCAATAGCGATGGTTCGGATCGTCCCCGCCGGGCCCGCAGACAAGCTCGCTGGCCGGGATGTTGACGGGGTTCCCAAGGAGCCCCGCGAGCCCGTGCGGCGTGACGCGCAGCGCGGGTCCGGAGGCCTCGACGAGGGCCATCTCCGCGACGGAGCGGCGGAGGTAGGTGGCGATGAGGGCGGCGAAGGCGGCGGAGAGCCCGAAGCCTGCGTACGTCCAGACCGGGCCCAGGAGGGGCTCCGGGACTTGGTGCGAGAGGTAGGCCGCCGACGCCCAGAAGCCGGCCTGCCCCGTGGCCAGCACGGTCATAGCCGCGGAGCGCAGGCGGCGCGGGTTGCTGTAGATGCGGTGTACGGGCGTGGAGGGGGTGGACGGGAGGGTGGAAAGGGTACGCAGGGACGGCGGGAGACGCCGCGCGGCAAGGCGGAGAGCCATGGAGGCGGGGTGGTGCATGGTGATGACGATGGGGTGATCGGTTCGGAGAGAAGGGAGAGGGTGTAGGGGGGGGGTGTTCGTTTCGCAGCGCATCTTGGCGCTGTAAGGAGTGCGTTTCGCGGGGTGTTACTTACAGTGAGATGGAGGATGGGACACGGCGCATGGGTATGTCTGGGTATGACGGTTCGAGCGAAATCAAGTTGGGAATGTGGCGGAAACAAGGGAAAAACAGGGGGGTGATATTGGCCAGAGCGCCGCTGGCGGCGGGATTCCGCCTTCAGGATTTCACGTGGGGGACGCCGGTTGGCCGCTGAAGTGGCAATACCGCGCCATTAAGCGGCCACCGCCGTCGGTTGGGCTCATCAGACGCCCACCACATACGAGCATGCTGCCGGTCGCCCACGCACCGTCGCCCACGCACCGCCGCTTCCGAGACCGCCCCCGATCGATCAATTGTGGCCCGACCTTGTTTGCGGTCGTGCAGACATAATGCGGCTGTAATCCTCACAACTCCGCTTGCCTCTCAACAACAACAACACACTTCACTCTCTCCGACTCAGCCCTCCGTCCATCATCCCCTACACACTACACACCTCCCGCCCTCTCCATCCACGTCACCACTGTCACTAACCTGCCCCTCACACCTCTGATGATGTCCACCGCAGCCTCCCACCCGGCCTTCCTTCCTCCCCTGACCCTGCGTTTGCCTGCGCCCCGCCCGTCGCGTTCGCCCGAGCAGCTTCGGCGCGCGCCACGCCCTCTGCGCCGCACACGGCTCTCGCCGACGAGCGTGCAAACGGCGGAGCCGCCCAAGGTGGCGAAGCGCGCCGTGGCCGCCAAGCGCCCGACGGCCTCGCCCCGTCTCGTCGCGGACGGCGACTCCCTCTCCGGCACGCCTGCGCAGCGAGCCCTGGTCGTGGCCTTTTGCACCGCGTACGCGGCGCTCCCGCTCAAGCTAGCGGCCTCCGCGGCCGGCCCCGCCGACCTCGCGCTCGACGCCGCCGCCGTCGCCGCCGCCTACGTCTTCTCGGACTTCGCCGTCGGCGTGTACCACCACGCCGTCGACAACTACGGCTCCGCCGACACCCCGCTCTTCGGATGTACGTACCCTTCCCGCCCTTCCCGCCCGCCAGCCCCTTCGCTCGTACGCTTTCGCACCCCGCTAACATAACACCCCGCCGTCTTTCGCTGCGCTGCGCAGACCAGATCGCGGCGTTCCAGGGGCACCACGACGCGCCGTGGACGATCACGGCGCGCGATGTGTCGAATAACCTGTACCGGCTCACGCTGCCGACGCTCCCCCAGCTGGCGCTTTTGCTGTGCGTCGCGCCGGGCGGGCCGGCTGCCGCGTTCTACGGGACGTTTCTGGCGGGTATTGTCGGGGCGCAGGAGGCGCACCGCCAGGCGCACATGATGCGCGCCGCGCCCTGGGTGAGGCGCCTGCAAGCGTGGGGCGTGCTCGTGCCGCAGGGAATGCATGCCAAGCATCACCGCGGGGCGTATGAGGGCAGGTATTGTATTCTGTCAGGCGTGTGCAATGAGATGCTGGATGGGTCTCGGTTTTTCAGGAGGTGGGAGGCCGTTTTGTGGCGCGCCACCGGCGTGGAGCCCAATTGCTGGCGGCTGGATGCCACGCTGAAGGAGGAGGCGATTGCGTATTTGCCAGAGTGGTGCCGGTGATACGCCGCAGAGGCGGATCGCTGCCACTGAGACCCCCGTGCTTCGCCTAGAAAGACCCAAGCCCGAATATCCCATTTGCATCTTCCTACTGTACCAATCAAATATTATTTCGTCCTGCAACACCATTTTTGTCAAGCTCTCTTCCTCGCCCTCCTCCCTTCAACCCCCAAACTCGGACCCTTCGTACCCCACGCCCGGCCTCGAGCCCGCACAACAACCTACATCTCCACGATGCCACCGACCTTCCTCGGCCCTCCGCTACCCGTGCGGCCCTCCTGCCGCCGCTGCGCCCCCGTGCTCTCCCGCGCAACCACCCCCCACTTCTCTGTATGCACGGGCCCGTCTTGCTCGCAAACCGCCTTCGGCAAGGCCCTGCCCACTACGCTGGCGGCGCTGCTCTCTACGGCGACGCCGCACGCCACGTCGAGCGGCGTCGGCTGTCTCGGCGAGTGCGGACAGGGTCCGAACGTCGGCGTGGCGCCGGGCGGCGCGACGCCCTTCATCCAGCCTGCGCAGCGCACGGTCGCAGCGGTCGTGGCCACGCTCGCGGATCTCGACTTGTACCCTGCGGAGGCGCTCGTCGGCGCGTTGCAGGACAAGGAGCGCGCGGACGCTCACTTCACGGCCGGGCGGCTGGACGACGCGGCCGCCGCGTACGCGCGCGCGGCCGCAGGGCTGCATGTGTGTCCGCGCCTGGAGAGCGCGGCACGCGCTAACTGGGCCGCCGTGCTGCTCGACATGGGGCAAGTGGACGACGCGCTGCGACAGGCGAATCAGGCCGTGGATTGCGCCGCGGATGGCGTCGGCGCGTGGAAGAGGAAGATGGACGCGCATGAAAGAAAGGGGGAGAGGGAGATGGCTGTTAGATGCGGGGAAGTGCTCATGCGCTTGGTTGGTAGCAAGGAGAGGGAGGCCGTGCAAAAGAGGGTGCGAAAGCTGCAGAGCAAGTGGCGGTGGTAGTGGCGCAGCGGGTTTTTTTGTTTGCAATTGTGATTTTCCTCCTCCCGATTTTTACTCCGGCTGTTAAAGAACGTAGTCGTGCTCCTCACGCTCCCGTTGAGCTTTTGCCCTTGCCCCATTTTGCATTTTCATTATGCCCAAGATGTCGCTGACCGATAAGGCCGTCATGGCGACGCTGGCTGTATCTGGCGTGGGCGTCGCGATGAGCGCTGCCGTCGTGCGTCTGCGCGAAGCGCGCGACTGTACGTACCGCATGCTGCGTTTCTCGGAGGCGTTTGCCCGCGCACCTGTCTGACGAGAGTTTCGCTCCTGCGTTGGTGCGTGCTTTCTGTGAGTAGGGGAGGCAACGGAGGAGAAGGAGGAGTCGACCGTGTCCACCGCCACCTGCGATCAGCTGTGGGTCAAGGTGCGCCACCTGTTGGGGGGGAAGAGCGAGCTGCTCGATGCGTGGGCCGATCACTACGTGGGCAGCAGGAACATACTGGAGAGTACGTAGCAAGTGGATGCGCGGGTGCGAGATGAGCGTGTGCAAGGCGCGTACTGACTCTGTGTTCGGTTTCGATCGATGCGGTGACGGTGTAGAGAGCTTCAGGATTTTCGGACAGATGTTTGTGGCACCGGTCGGTAAGTCGAGCGAGCTGATGCGATTTGCTTGTGCGCGTATCTGTTAGTGGGAGGAAAGCAGAGGGTGGTTTGTACTAACGGGTTTTCAACGTTTGCGCGGCGTTTTCCGGAATGATGTTGGGAGCAGCTTTGGTGGTCTTAGACGCTTTGTATGAACGGTATTTCGACGGGCAGATGCCGTGCCTCAAGGCTCTTGCGTTTCGGTAGGAAGGCAGATGCGTTCAATTGCGCGCAGGATCAGCTCGTGTGGTGGAGAGGAACTGCACGCGATGGGTCCCGCAGCGTGAGGATCCTCTCCAACATATGTGTGTCTCCATCACACGACGTGTGCCGTGATCTGGTCCAGGCCTCTTACGGTATGTTCGCAATGAGCACTCTATAAGAGGCCGTGTGATACTGAAGTCTAAAAGTTGTGTTGGTGCGCTTGTGGATTGACCAGAGGTCTCTGGATGCCTGATAGGGATTGATGAGCAGGATGGTGATTCATCCTCTTGCGGACATTAATAAAACCCCTCTCAAAATTTCTACAGCCCGTTCAAAACTGTCCCGCTTCCTCTCCGCGCCACTGTCCCGGGTGAAGCATAGGCTGTCTTCGCACCCCCATTTTGAATCACCTTTCACTTCCCCGGTGCCCATTTTCACCATGAGCACCGTACCGCCTCGCTACGCAGCCGTGCAGCGCGTAAGTCAACTGGATGCCCTTCGTCTCGACGACGAGCTACTCGGGCTCTTCCTGACATCTCTGCGCGAATGTCTGCGCTTCTTCCCTCAGTCCACACTCGAGGCCTGTCTCCCCGAACTACAAACGCTCCTCCGCCTATTCTTCCATCTCAACACGGTGATGGTCCAAAAAGCGTCTCCCGGTAACTCCATCCAAAACCTATGCTACCTGCCCCTAACCCCACTCCAACGGGCCGCCCACATGGCGCTCGACGTTCTCCTCCCCTACGCCTTCACCTCGCTCCGCAGGCACCTCTCCATCTCCGGATGGTCCCGCCGTGGGGGCCATCGTCGCATCGTGTGGCGCGCCCTTAACTACATCGAAGCTGCCACGCGCTTCGCGACGGTAGTCAACCTCGCCCTCTTCTTTCGCTATGGCGTCTTCCGTTCCCTCGCAGATCGCGTCGTGGGAGCCCGCCTTTCCTACTACAAGCGGACCGTCGCGCGGGCGCCGGCGTTCGAGTTTGTCAACGCGCAGCTGGTATGGGAGGGCGTCGCCGAGCTCGCTCTCCTACTGTCGCCGCTGCTTTCACGATCAGGGTGGCTGGGACGGTCCCGAGTGGGGCGGCGCCTGCTCACGGGGCTGGGTGGGGTGGAGCGCGTGGGTGTCGCGAGCGGAGAAGGGCTGGGCGTGGACAAATGCGGCGCGTGCGGAACCGGTGACATCACAATGAAGCATCAAGCGAGACCGTGCGCGCACGTATTTTGCTATGCGTGCGTGGCGACGGAGCTCGAGCGGGACCCGGGAATGCGGTGCAGGGTTTGCGGCGCGGGGGTGCATGAAATTGAACGCGTGAAGTTTGCCTGAGGGTGATTCAACGTCCGGGAGGTGGAGGTGATGACTGCGCGAAGTCCAGGCGTGCCAGTGCCAATTGGTCTGCCTATGCTGTGGACCGCAGAACATTTTAGGATGAAATATTTCCTCCCATATTCGAATCGGTCCGTGGCCCTCGTCACCAACAAACAACAACAATTCCCGAGGAACCATGATGCGCCTACCCGCGCTGCTTCTCCATTCACAACCTTCGCCCCTATAAGCCCACCTTCCTTTCGCGTGGAACGCTAACGCATTGCACCGCAGTTCGCCATGGACTGGAGTTGGCTGTTATGGCAGGTCGTCTTTGCCTTTCTACTTAGCTTCTTCGCGACACGCCGGTCTCGCTCGGCCATGCAGCGCTACGCTAATGACCTCCGTCGCGCCGCCCAAGAGCTCTCCGTCCAGTCACAGCAGCTCACCGTCGTGGAGGAGGCCGCTAAGGAATCTACCAAACAATCCACCCGTCGCACGAAGGAACTGCAAACACTTCGGGACAACGTTGCCTCCCTCTCTGCCACCGTCGACTCCCTTACCGATGAGCGGGACGCGGCGCGCGAGAAGATGGCTTTTCTACGCGTCCGACTGGATGACCTGTCCACCAAGCTCGCGAGATCCGACGCAAGGAGGGATATACTTGAAAAGGAGATCGCCGCAGCGCGCTTGGTGAAACTTGAGTTGCTGAGCAAATTGCGCATCGACGAAACCGAGCGCTTGTCTGCTCTCAACAGTTTACGACACCCGGCGGCCACGAGAGCGTCGCTCGTGCTACAGGGCTCGCCCGGGCCTCACAGCATTAGCAGCGAAACCGCCCTCAGTCCGATGGCTGTGGCCAAGAGCCCCAGCGAAAGCATGCTTCTCGCCTTGCATCCCGACTTAGACATCTCCGATGATGACGAAGACGAGTTTAATTTCAGGCAGGCCGAGCGCACCGGTAGAGAACTCGAGGCAAACATGGTGCGAAAGTTTCCGATGGCTGATCGACTCAGGCCCGACGGGTCAACTGTAGGGGTCCGACGCAAGTTAGATTTGCCTGATGTCAAATTGGGGAAGCCTGCTCTTACGGTAGAAGTTGACGGTACAGAGGGAATCGAGGATGGCAGTTCGAGCACCAAAGGAAAATCAAGTTATGAGAACAACGCTGCAGTCAACAGAGACAGCGAGCTGCCTCAGGTGTCTTCAGATGACCATCTTGATAATTCTTTAATGAAAGACGACAGCACTTTGCAAGCAAAGAAGGCGGACGTCGACTCCTCTATGGACTCCAATGTTTGGGCAGTTCCGAACAGCGTGGATTTGTACAGCGTACAAGAGCCTGTACCTCTTGTTGAACGACGGACGCCTCCTGAAGTCTATCATGCGAGGTCGGAACCTGGTTCTGCGGCGAATGGTCGTGACGACATGAAAGAGAGATCCTCAGAACGCGAGATGTTTAATGCGGGTAGTTCCGTCGAAGAGAGGTCACCAGTGGGTGCGTATCATGCGAAACGAACCGTCCTATCTGGGCAATCCCTTGTTGACGATGTTCCCCCAGCCAGCGCAATAGACCCGACCATTGATGAGAATATGCAGCAATTGGGATGTAACAGAAGCCCTACCGAAGTCGCGCACTTTCCATTATCGGCGAAGGGCGCAGCAAATGAGCTTCCCGACGAAATTGTTGAACCGAAGAACATAGGAGAGTCGAGCACTGGTCTGGAAGTCGGTCTGGAGTTTTCGGAGACAGTCCCTCTTTCCATTTCCGCGCCGCCCTCAGCTGTGTTTACTGAGTTTGATGAGGTATCGGCTCCCACCAACGCTATCGACCACCGAGAACAGGGACAGAATCGTGAAACATCTTTAGACCTCGATTCTCAACGCCGGCGCTGTTCCCGTGATTTAGACAGAGAGATGCTGTCCTTAAATCGAGCGCCATGGATTGATACCTTAAATCCTAAGCTACAGAACAGTGACGAAGGGATGTCAATTGCGTCCATACTTCAACCGGCGATTACTCAGACATCATCATGTATTGTTCCAGTGAGCACGAGAACTCGCTCAGGGACGTTGTTTGATAGTACAGTACCCTCAGACACTCAAGGGAGTGGTTAGAGCACTGCACTGATTCGTAGTTATAGAGTACAAGCTTTAGTTGCCTATACCCAGAGTTATTTTCCTTCATTGTACAATAAGCAATAATTACAACCCGCGCACTCGCGGACTAACTGTGTATTCGTTTCGACAATATTTCATATCCCACTCCATCGTAATCGTGTTGACTGGGGGAACTAGCATCAATTTGATATCTGTCGTGAAAAAAGGATTCATATTCTCTCTTGCGTACGGTTAGCAAATTTTGCCTTCGGATATAAGAGTGTCTTCTGCTGCATTCAGCATTAGTACTGCCTTAACTTACTTCAATTTGTCACGGTATAATCTCACTGCAGGGCTGTTATTGTTGAACACGGTCAACATAATGGACTCAATGAACAGCTTTCGATTAAGATCCTCAGCATACCTCATCAGCGCAAATCCAAGCCGGTTCCCTCGGGCTTCCTCCGCCACGCCAAGTTCATAAACGTACATGATTGGCTCACCCTCTTCCAGGTCCCACCTAAAACTGAGAAACGCCATGTGTTCACCAAACATTTCATGCGATGCGATTAGAAAACGTTGCTGTGGATGCCGCAAATCCCTTTGTTTCTCAGCTTCGTCCCACTCCATGATTGACTTTTCGTAGTATCCTTTCAATTCTGCGACAGATTTCAGCATCCACTCACGTTCTGTATTGGACAGCGATGGTCCAGATTTCCATCGCAGGCGAATTTCACTGAGGCGAGAATATGGGAGTTCCATCGTCATGTGTAGTTCTGCGAAAGGGTCCTCCATAGCATTTGCATTGGCAATGGTTTCCTTCGCAGATACATTTCTTCTCGTCCTTTGCCTGGGTCTTGCGACCATTGATCGTAAGGCTTCCATGTTGTTAACACATGCAGTTGTCCAAGTTTGCCGCAGCTAACTTGTCTGGATTTGGATGAGGAGTTTTCTTGGTCATGCCATGCACGGGAGTGGGCTTGTCGGGCTCATTCATACGAACGTCGCTATTGTCGAAATTTAGTGGCGAGAAACAATGCAAAAATTATGCGTGCAGACCAGTTTCTCTGACCTTCTTGCTGGGCTTTTCTTGAGAGACTCAAATGTGTCGACCACTCTCGTCCCAAAGTTGTACTTTCACATTTCCTCCATCATTATTAGCATTCAGCTGTAGCCAGCGCCTTCCAGTTGAGCTTGCTGTAGCTTCCCTAGGATGTAGTCATGGGCCTTGATGGTTTCATACTTTGGCTCCTCCCCAGGAGCGACAAAGTTTGGATGCACTTCAATAAGATGTTCTTTGTCCGGATCAATGAAACAGGCAATCGAATAGCGCTCGGATGAAGCCTCATCGGCGCTTGAAACTACCACTCGATGCGCGGTCGCACGCCAGACATCGTTAGTCCAACGCGCTAGGAGCGCCCCAGTATTGATAATGGCCGTCGTGCCCTTGGGCACAGGGACGTCAAGCCATCCGCCAGCCTCGTTGTGTATGATTCCTCCGACTTCTCCGCCCTCTACTGCCTTCACCTGGAGACCAGCTTCATTATTGAATAGAATTGTGAATAATCCGAAATCTGTGTGTTCTCCAACGCGCAACGGAGCGGACAAATTCTCTCCTGTGCTCTTCCCTGATTCGAAGTCGCAAGGTGGATAATAGTTCAGTCTGATGACGCAACTATTAAAAGCTTGCAGAGACCTGAGAAAAAAATCGTGCGGTAGGTCTAGAGCGGCAGCGCATGCTATGGAGAAATTGCGCGCTGCTCTTTCCACTCTTGTCCAGAGACTGCGGAAGCCTTGTTCAAACTGGGGAGGACAAGCGGAAAAGTCGTGAGCGAAACAACGAGTGTTTCGAACATTGTACGCCTACCAGAAATCAAATAGGAAACGCCGCAATGTTAGACTTCTCGATCACTTACGTCGCATAGTACGTAGCATGCAAGTAGCAACTCACTTCTTTCAAGTCAGGCGGGCGCTTCCTATTCAAACTTTCATGGCCCAACCCAATGAAGCCAATATTGGTTTCCGGGGTGAGCTGTACAAACTTTGTCCTCTTGTGTTCATTGGGAAGCGAGAACAAGGCTGCTGCCATGTCATAGTATAGCTGCAACTCTTGGCTACTCACTCCGATGTTCTCCAGAAAGAGAAATCCATGCACGCGAAAAGCACTATTTATCTCTTGAGCGCATTTTCGCTGCTCGACCGTCGGAGCCTCACCGCAAATGGCCCCCTTATCCTGCATAAACGGACTGAAGTCTATGGTTGGGATGTCTGCCATGCTATCAAATGATTTTCTCAGCTCTTGGACGATGGCCACTCCGGTGGATGTCCGTCAGTATGAACGACAAAGAAGCTCGGGCCCGGAAGGCGGTGAAGGCGGTGAAGGCGGTGAAGGCGGTGGAGAGGGAGGGGGGAAGTGAGGATGAGCCAGGCCTGCAGCTTCAAGCAGATTTTTCCAGAATGTTTCGGCACATTTTTTAATGCCTCAAAGGCTTGGCTTTGGAGCCCAGGGACACGCTAACGCGTCAAGGAAAGGTGAGGCGTTCGACCAGTTTTTAAGCAGCCTATAAGATACTGTGTCGGTCAATACAAGTATACCGACAGCGTTGATAAGATAGCATGGTTTGCCGCGGGGGGTTGGGAACGAGACAGCTGCTGGCGCAATCCAGAAGAAGCCAGGCGCTCTAGAAAACTGAACTATTTAGCAAACAAAGGTTGCAGCTGCATATATCATCCCTATTACGAAATGACATGACGCCAGCTCGCGAACGAACGACTATTTCAAAAACGAAGGCTTCCGTGTTTAGCGACTTTTCATAGGCGTGAGAAGGTCTTCACCTGACGTGGAGACCGCACCTGCTCCCAGTACCCGTATTTTCATAAATCGCATACGAGTTATAGTGCTCCACGCGTTAGAACGAGACCGAAAAGTGGAGGCAACTGGAAAAGGCGCGCAAGCAAAGATTGCCACTACAGCTAAACATGAGTCGGACACATCATGAAGCAGTAGTTACTTCCATATAAAAGGAATCTTCTTTCATTAGAACGGCAAGGTTTCCCACGCCAACTTTCGTCGCACATTTCAGGAAATCGCAAAGCAATGCCCCAGGGTTCAGAGGAAGTGCTTGAAATAATGGCCCAGCTAGTCATGGGCATAGGCAATGACAGCCCGACCTTGCCCGACCCGCATGAAGACAGCGAAGAGGACTCTTTCATCCCCGACATGATAAACCCAAGGCGACTACAAAGCGTGATCGAAACGCCGCCCGAATCGCAGGGGATTTTCTACCGCAACATCTACACATGCCGTCTGGATATCCGGGTGAGCCTCGCGGAAGCGGGGATGACACAGCGCGGGTTCATCTACTTGCTTGGGGCGATGGGAGTAGTGAAGAGCCGTCAGCGGCTTATCCAGGGGTTTACGCGGCTGCGGAATGCGAACCGTCACACGCAGGTGTGCGGGGAGGTGCTGTCGTACCTGACGACTCACACGTGTGCCAAGACGCGGGAGCAGAGGCGCGGGGTGGTGTGCGCGGCGAGGATCCCTGACTCGTTCCCGGAGCTGACTGCGCTGATCTTCGTGCGGAGCGCGCGGCGCGTGACGGCGCAGCAGCTGGTGCGGCAGCCGTGGATGGCCAGGGTGCACCTGTGCCGGGCGGGAAGGCAGAGGAACAAGGAGGCGTTCCAGAGCGAGTGGAAGAGGGTGAATAGGCTGCAGTGGATGGACGAGGAGGCGTTGCGGCGATGCGAAAATGTGTACGAGATGCTAATCAGAGATGAGATGAGATTGGTGGATGCGCAGGGGAGGAAAGTGGGGAGAGGGGAGTACACAATGCAGGCGCTGGAGGAGTATATTGCGTTGGTGAGGCGCGCGGGGACGGACGCGGCTTCCCAGGTGGCGGGAAATGGGTTCGTGAGGGATGTGCTGAGGGTCAGTGCGGAATGAGGGGGATGGGTTGAAGGTAGTAGAGCGTGAAGGCTGGGGATGCTGCCGCATTGTCCTGGCCCTAAATGAATGAAACGATAGAGGGATCGAGGCATCAACATGTCAAGGGATCAGAGATTAAGGAAATTACAAGGATTCATGATGTAACGTTAGCTACACGTAGAGGATGATGCTACAGTATTGTATACAGTAACGGACATGTCTGGCTGACACAAAAACTCGGTGTACACGTTCAATTCTGACGAATGAGTGATATGACGAGGCCCGATGAGAATCTGGGATTGGAATCTGGAATAAGATATGGGCGGAGGACCAGTCAGAAGGCGAATCTGTGCCGAAGAGTCATCACACGCGAGGTAATGTAAGCGAAGACAGGCTGTCGCGGCAGGTGATGCAATGCAGAATGAGCCACGTGTTGGGAATAATGGTAATGGTACTGATCGGAAAAGTTGTTCACGTTGACACAGACGGCCAACCACAAAGTCGTGATGGTAGACCAGAACGAGGAGACCCGCCAAGCAAATAATATGGATACTTTTGCAGGGACACCCATTGACGCACCGATGTAAGCACCGCAAAATATCTGCAGGCCGCCCCTTCCGATCTCGCAGCCCAGAAGCAACACCAGCAATCTTAACGATCCGTTTGCATACCGCTTTTGCTGGAGCCTGCCGTCATCATACGTCGATCCTTGTCGGTTAACTACCAACCCCCCCCTCCCCCACCCCCTACTGCTCACTCCCCTTGCACCACCTCTTTTCCCAAACTCACTCAAACTCACTCAAACTCACTCAATCTCACCGTCACACTTATCAAACAACATCATGGGCAAGTACGCAGTCGTCATCGGTGTCAACTACACCAAGAATCCCGAGGCCGCTTTGCAAGGCTGCTGCAACGATGCCCGTCTCATGGTCAACCTTCTCCATTCCAAGGGCTTTGAGGACGAGGACATCAAGCTCCTAGTCGACGATGATGACAGCAATGACTCCCCCAACCATGTCAACGTCAAGAAGGCCCTGGACTGGCTCTGCACCGGCCGATCGGAAGGTGACACAATCTTCATGCACTTTTCTGGCCACGGCACCCAAGTCCCTGCCGACGACGACGATGTTGAGGAGGACAAGCTCGACGAGGCCATCTGCCTGGAGGAGCTCTTCCTCATGGCCGACGACGATCTCAAGCAGTACTTTTCCCAGCTCCCCGAGGGCGTCCGTGCCACCGTCGTCATGGACTGCTGCCACTCTGGATCCATGCTGGATGGCCAGGAAGTCGCTATCCAAGGTGCCAAGGACGAGGATTCAGCAGTGCCGCCCCAGGAGAGCGACGACTTGGTCAACGTCCTCGGAGGCTCACGTGAGGCCGTGTCTAACCGCTCGCTCCCCATCTCCACTATCTGTAACGTCATGTCGCAGAAGCTCGGCTCCCCCGTCTCTCCCACCGGCTCTGGCGTCAACGGCGCCATGGCCCAGGTGTTTGGCGGCACGGCTGGCAAGCTCATGATGAAGTTTGCTCTGGGCCAGATGGCGAAGCAGGATGGCGGCTCATCTAACCCGCTCGTCGGTATGCTCGGCGGCATGATGGGAGGCAAATCTACTTCCAGCAGCGGCAGCAACCCGCTCGCAGCCATGATGGGCGGAGGGTCTACTTCATCCGGCAGCAACCCCCTAGCAGCCATGATGGGCGGCGGTGGGTCTACTACCAGCAGCAACCCGCTAGCATCTATGATGGGCGGCGGTGAGTCTACTACCAGCAGCAACCCGCTAGCATCTATGATGGGCGGCGGTGAGTCTACTACCAGCAGCAACCCGCTAGCATCTATGATGGGCGGCGGTGGGTCTACGACCAGCAGCAACCCGCTGGCATCCATGATGGGCGGCGGTGGGTCTACTACCAGCAGCAACCCGCTGGCATCCATGATGGGTGGCGGTGGGTCTACCGAGCAGAATGGAAACCCTATGGGATCACTGATGGGAGCCCTGGGCGGTGGCAACGCTTCATCAGGTGGGAGCAACCCTCTGGCGAGCATGATGGGCGGAGGCGCCACCGAGACAGAGACGGCCGCGCCTCAATCTCAGAACCCCATGGCCATGCTGTCCGGACTGATGGGAGGAATGGGTCTAGGGGGACAAGAGGACAGTGGTGACGCACCAGCATACAATCCGGCACACCAGCCGATGAGCAGGGACGTATGCACGCTGATCACGGGGTGCCAGGCGAGTGAGACGAGCGCGGATGTGCGACCGGCCGGGGAAGAGGCGTTCGGGGCGCTGACGAAGACGCTGACTACGTTGTACGAGAAGAACCCGGAGACGACGTATCACGACTTGGTTTCCAACGTCCGATCGGAGCTGTCCAGGGGAGGATTTAAACAGAACCCGTGCCTGGAGTGCAGCGAAACCATGGCCCATCAGCCGTTTATTTGTTAGAAAGTTGACAAAAGCGACTGAAATAAACATCAAATTTGCCCGGTTTCGAACAAGGGATTAATTTGCACTGTCATCTTGCACCCAAACTAACCTGAATCTGGCTAGTAAAAACCGTATACTGTAATCCCTCGGTCTATTCCTTCCCCGCCACCCTACGGTACGCCTCTACCCTGCTCCCGTACTCCCGCTCCTCCCAGCAGATGTAACGCTCCTTCGGCGACCTCCTCCGCCATTCTTTGCGCACCATGCCGTCCCGCTCCCTCACACACCAAAACAGGCCTTCCCTCGTCCACATAGGCTCCGTCAGTCGCATCCTGAACCACTCCTCATTCTGCGTCCAAGGTCGCGTCCTCTTCGTCTTCCGCGACCACCGTCGCCACCTCCATAGCCTCCGCCTCACCTCACTCCAACACCCCGCCTCCCCGGACGCCTCCGACCATGTTATCGACGTCTTCCTGCATGGCCGCTGGCGCCCAGCCTGCACCGCCCTTCGCAAGGATATCGTCCTTGAAATAGAGGCCCCACATGTCGCTTTCAGCACAGATGCTGACGTTCACTCGTTCCAACTTGAGTTGCAGGATGGCATTCCCAATTCCAGGTTGTCTATACAGCCCAAGATCACTGTGCTCCTTCCCAACAACATGGCCTCGTTCTGCACTCTGCCGTATGACAACCTATCCCAGAATTCTCTTACGGTGCCCCCCCTCCAAACCTCTCCACCCGCGCGAGCACCCCGAAGGAGGGTGTCCACGGGGGGTAGGGCAAGACAGTACACCTACTCCTCCATAGCTGACATGTGGGACGCCACCGAAGGCTCAACTACCGTCCCAACCCGAGGCGAGAAATTCGACTTTTACGGCGTCGTCATCGACTGCCGGGCGCCCTGCACCACGCGTGGGCCGGATTTGCGCTCGGAAGTCGTCGTTGCGGATCATACCTCGCTGCTGCACGGCGAGTTGCGCACAATGGTTGTGTTTTGTTTCGAGCGCAAGCCGGAGAATGGCATACCGTTTCGAGCTGTAGGGGATGTCATCCGCGCTCATAGAGTCCATGCCGGGAGGTATGCGGACGGCACTACTGGCGTGAGTACCGTCCAAGCCGTGGCAAGGTTCTACTCGACGCTTTTACTCTGGAGCCATGAGGGCACGGACTTTACGCCAGTCGCATCGAGACAGCATTTGCGCCCTTCCTCGGATGGTGGCGATCAGGACGAAGTGGTTACGCATAGCATTACGGACCAGGATCGCGATCTCATCACGTCGCTGCGCAATTGGAGCAGGAGTTATCTATTCAAGAAGCACCGCATGACTAAGCGGTATCTGCGTACGGTCGCTGAAGTGGTGCAGGCCTTGCCGAGTACTGATTTTCTCACGAAAAGTTTCGACTTGCTCTGCTGCATGAAGGAAGACACTCGGATTCGGAATGTGGGAGGTACTCTCAAGTTTGTCGTGTCGGATGCCTTCTTCAACGCGGGACAGAGTGGGCTGCAGATGCGTGTTGAGAGCGAAAATTCAATGGACCAGCTTGAACATGATCCTGCATCGCAGTTTGCGGAGTTTTGTCCGACGTGGCAATCGCGACCGACAGGTTCATCTGTTTGGTTGCTCATCAGGGACATCAGAATTCAGACCGAGGGGTCTCAACGTGTTGCTGTGTTGCAGGTAGGACGGAAAACATCGACGCTGGTGTGGCAATCGGCTAATGCTCCTTTGGTTGGGACTTTCCGGGAGAAACTTGGCGGGTTGCGAGTAGTGTCAAACGATGCTCCAGTGGCATCTCATCTCCGGGAACACGCAACGGTACAAGAGCGCCATGTTCCCGATTTGCCCCGTGAAAGCTGTGCACTTAACCATGAAAATGGAAATGGGTCTGGGGCCAGCAAACGACGGAAGCGACTAGATAGCTCTGCGCAACCTGCCACACAACCGCAAGCCATTAGGCCCCCGCATCCTGATTCCTTCGCCAAACAATCAACGGTTTGCTCTCGTCCAAGTATTGAGATGCAATTATCTTCCATAGCGGGCCTTCGAGAGGCCGTTTCCAAGAGGAAACTCCATCCGCATCGTATCCGAGCTCGAGCCCGAGCTTGCTCTGTTCCACGTGATACACGTCAGCTCTGTCGGCCATGGTGCGCCCGTTGTAAGGTGTTCATGAAAGTACATGGAAATCTGAGAGCTGTAGAATGCGTCAAGTGCGCACGTGTCCTGCACAAGGTGCAAAGGGCCGAGATGCAGTGGGCGTACTGTGTTTGCCTTAATATGGAAGACCGAGCCGGGAGGAGGCTCGATGTATGGATCGAAGGGGAGGAAGGGTCCTCTTTTTTCGGTGCGTTTCCAGCTGCTGATCTCGCGAAGAACGTTGACAAGCGACGGCGATTGCTCAAATTGTTTCAAACTCTACTGAATCCGGAAGTTGAAATCGATTGTTGCGTCGTCCCGTATGAGTATGAAGACACGCACGGTCTTTGCCATGTTGCCTCGAAGATTTTTGCAACGAAATTAATCGAAGACCTTCGGTAGGATAGAAATCTAGGTGATAGATGCAGCATCAGGTTCAAGGTGCTGCTTCTCTTCATTATGTAAGAGTGTGTGCCTACCGGCATGCACAGCTTGAAAGTATGACTTTCATAACTATTTATTATGTTGTACACTGACGAATGCAAAAGCGCTTGGTCATGTGATAGACCTCGGCAAAACAGTGCTCTTCCTAATCGAGGGTGGGTGTACACGCTTGTGCGAGTGCTAGTAGAAAAAGCCTGAAAGACTCTTCTTTTCTATCACGAAGGAGTTCAAAAGTCAACAAACAAGTGCCTACCATGAAGAGGTTGTACTCTGCATCTGCTTCCACGAACGCGAGGGAAAGGCTATGTAGATTCGTAGGAGGGCCAGTCTAACATCCGATATGCATATGTTGGCAGAGAATGGTTGCAGATAAGAGGTTTGCCTTCTCCGCCTCCTTTTGGTGTACAATCCTGTTCGTTCTGATATCTTCAAACTTCGGGGCGGAACCACACGTAGAGACTCGAGTCATGGTATCACCCAAATCTGAGAGTCGGGCGACCCCCCTGGACGAAAAATGATAGCAAAAAGCAAATCCTTCTACATCTGGGTGCTAGTCACATAATGGCTATCGTATCTTGAATGAGGACATGCAACTGTTTTCGCTCGGGAGAGACCATCTGCGAAGTATTTCTTTCCAGATGCGAGCCGCCCGATGTCGCATGAAGCTAGACATACCGATGTCCAAGATTGCCTTGCTACAGAGTCTGTACAATCATTCCTCCTGTGCAGTGACTGCCCAGTTCAGAGACATTCAGAGACACTGCGCCAAATCTGAAAATTTCGGAATACTGTGCGTGCATACTGTACAAGGGTACCGTTACCACATGGATGCGTGTGTTGGGCGATTTTTAAGCATGCATGCAGCTCACTCGATTTTTTCCCCAATAAACCGGCTACAATAGCCACTACAATAGCCACACAGCATAGCTATCACAAAGTACATCTCGAGCACACTGGAGATTTCGCAACCCATCCAAATTGTGGTGCTTTCCCTGAAGTTTATAGACCCGAACGCCATGCGCGAGGTCAGTTACTGCAACGCGAAGCATCAGGCACAATCCACCACTGGAATAAGTTTTGTGCAATGTGCCCCCTCTCTCCCGCAGATGGGCAAAAAAAAGTTGGTTCCTTCGGTCTGCACGAGCAAAGCGGCAAGTTCGAGCAGGCGACGACCACGACCGACACGATGTGCATCTAATTCGTCGAATGACGATGACATAAACGAGGAGGATGAGGACCCCGAGTTCTCGCGAAGAGTTTTTATGGCAGGTATCTCGGTGACATCTGTGGTTACCGCTGTCGCAGGCTATCGCTTTATCATCGGTGAAGATATTGAGAGTAGGATATACACGCGCTTCACTAAAAGGTTTCCGAGATTTTTTCCAGCAGAAAAGACCCCTGAGGAACGACGGAAGCCTCTGAACGTTGCGTTTGCGAAATCATATTTCGCCGCGGTTGAGGAAGTGGCTGTCAGGTTGAACTTGATTTCGGCAGATGAGTTGCGACGAGAAGAACAAAGTGTCAAGGGCAGGGCATACAATCTTTTCTTTGATAACATGTCAGTAGCAGAAGACCTTTCAAATGCGTCATGGCTGAATTTTGTTCTATACTCGCGGTTGCATGTAATCTCCCAAAAGACATCACCTAAATCAAGAATAGAGTTTGCTGATCAACTCGCAAGGAGCACAATGCAAAAATTAAAGACGACTCCTTTCCGACAAACAAAGGAAGAGGCGAAGCTAAATTCAGAACGGTGGATAAGAAATATTGAGGACCTCCTCCATGAGCTCGTGGAACTCGGGTGGATCTCTGGGTTCCGAATTGAGGAGTTTGACGGTGGGCCCGGCTCCTCGTGGCAGGATGAATCTCGCGCATCGCTCACGATATACTCATTTGATCCTGTCACCTTACAAGCAGCGCAACTAATCGGCGAAGAGCAACGCGAAGAGATTTCCCCAAAACCTTCCGGTTGGATAAAGGCCTACTTAAAGGATATGGGTATCAAGGCAACTATGGAGGACTACTACCTTGATGACGCTTATCGGCCGGACCCTGATCAATTTAAACCGTCGCAGTTGGCAACTCAGTTTGATCTATCTGTGTAGCAACCCATGTGCGTGTTTGCACATGGCGTAGTGGATTTTCAAACGCAAACTACTTCTTAAAGGTTTTATACATATACTTTTGCTTCCAGGGTTATCCAACGAGAGAGTATTTTGCATGTTCTGGAGAGGTCAGTTCTGCTAGCTGTCACTCCAACAATGCGATGCGAGTTTCAATAACTTCCGTACCTTGGTTCCGGATCGCATAAAACAACTGGAGGCCTTCGAGAATTCCATTCAATCCCAGTCGCAACGTTCATTGCCTTTGCATTTACACTCTAAAGATAATGTACTGACACGTTGGGGTTGTGCCCCACGCGTAGGGAGGGAGACCCAGTTGCTTGCAACTTTACGAAGAGGATGGGAAAAGAAACACGACGAAAACGTTGTGAAGAACGAGCACAGGGCGCGACGAGAAACACCAATCATTTTTCCTTTGCTTTCCTGCCGAAGTGGCCATCGGTGTAATGCTTCATTCTGACACTGCCGTACAGCAAAGCGGCACATCAAATCCAGTCCTCATTCCAGCTCTCCTTCACGGGGGGAAGTGCTTGAATGTCGGAAATTTTGTAATGTTCGATAGAGATATCGTCCGAACTGAAAGTAACCACTATCTAACCCAACGATCTCGAAACTCGTCTTCAATATCCAATCATGGCTTCGCTTGCCCAATGATGGGGTACGGCTCACTCGATGATGAAACCGCTCTTACCGAAGTCCTCGTCTTCCGCCTGATAAGCAAAGCACTGACGACACACTCGACTCGGGCAAAGTACAAGCAAGTCTTCGCAGGTCCACATTTTCTGATCAACAGAGCATGGAAAGAGCACTTTCAGAAGAGAAGGCAATGACCAAAACATTCGATGCAATTATAATTCCAGGTGGTGGTCTTGAATCCGACACCGGCTTGCCGCAACCATGGGTACGGTCTCGCTTGAATGCCGCACTAAGACTATCCTCTCGTACAAAGTATTTTGTTGCTCTTTCACGCGGAACGACTCATCGTTCGCCACCCGTTAATGGGAGAGGTTTTCCCATCCTCGAGTCTGCAGCCAGTGCGAAATATCTCCTCGACAACGGCTTGGACAATCCCAAGCGGATTCTTCTTGACGGCTGGTCCCTGGACACAATTGGCAACGCATTTTTCGCACGCAACATGATATGCCAACCGATGGCGTTGCTACGTTGTTGCATAATCACTAGCGCGTTTCACATGCCGCGAACACGGGCAATCTTTGAATGGGTCTTTTCTTTGGGAGAGGACAGGTTCCAGCTTGATTATGTAGTCACCCCTGATACCGGCTTGGATAATTCAATGTCATCAGCGCGAAGACGGAAGGAAGAGGAAAGTCTCACAAAGCTACGACAGCAAACGATTCCCTCGATACAGAGCCTTTCTGCTCTGTCGCAATTTCTGTTCATGGAGCACGGCGCGTACAACACAGAAGCTGCTCAGATTGGAGCTGCACCATGTGAAGAAAAAGACGCTGGTGTGCAGGGCACTTCATCTATCATTAAGAGTACTTACTAGACGGTGAACGCACAACTTGAGAAAGGCATGATTCTGTTCGGTTAAAGATGAGTGTTTTACACGAAGCCCCTGCTACTGCAAGTTGTCTGGTAACATGCTCCCCTCGTAAAATAGCAGTTGCCGTTTAGCGTTTTCTCCTGGTTCCGTCACATTTTGCACAACTTCCTTCGCTGCAGGAAATCGGAACGGATGTTTGCGAAGGTTAATGTAATCTCGTTTTGGAGACTGCAGAATCGTATTCGTAGCCGGCCCAGGAAAAAAGGAACACGAAAAGAGCGAAAAGAAAATCAGTTAGTCCAAGAATTTGTGCATTTTCGCTGTGCTCAAAGCTTCATACACGGAAGGGATGCGCGGCAACGACGTACGGGATCGTTCGTCATTCCAGGGTAATTGTCAACCAATATGTACTTGATTTCCTGTTTTTTTGCCTTCACAAAGAAATTCCAAACACGGCCGTAGGCAATATGCGGTAATGTGTCCCACGCAAAAAGAAGCTCTGTGTCGTCTGGATATCCATCTCTCCACCACACATCTGGGGCATATTCGACGAAGTTGAGAGAGGCAAATTTCTCTTTCACATAGTCCAGTTGTTCATCTTTCGGCACACTGCAATAATATTTGAATCCCCAGAGCTCGTTCCCAGATTTCCGAAGAACCTCTGGCATCCAGTCCCCGTTATTCGCGCATGACGCATCAAAAATGGTCCTGATCTTGTACTTGCGTAAATATTTGTAGGTCATTTGACAAAGCCTCTCAGTCTCCTCTGGACAGCTGATGCTGCCACTGACAGGCCCCTTCTCACTTCCTTTCGTTTCTTGAAACCATTGCCAGAAATTTTCCCCTGCACCTGGTTCTGCACCTCCTTCGCCAAGCTTAGAATGTTTCCGAGCAGTTGGGGGATTCAAATCAACGTCTTCGTCTGAGTCTCGCTTCCTCGCGTTATTATCGCGTCTAGAAGGACGAGAGGATTCCGTACCACGAGATGAGGCCTTTTTTGGAGATACGTCTGGATCCTCTGGGTCGCCCTCGTCATCTGCATCTGCAGGTCTCGTCTCCAATAGTAATGCGGACGCAGGGCGGGGTTCTTTCGCTTTTAGCACTTTAACAGAGTCTCTTTTCTCACCTGTTCTTCGGTGTTTTTTCAAAGGCCGATATGGTGGTGAATCCGCAGTCGGTTTAGAATATTTTGGCTTTGAAGCTGCCTCCACTCTTTCTGCAATAGTCTTCCCACCGTCCAAGGATATTGGGGGGTGCTGGTCAATTTTTTTCTCGCTAGTTTTCACGACACGGTCGTTGTGTTTTCTGCTGGGCTGAGTATTAGGGTTTAAAGGATTGTGTTCGAGTGGGATTTGTTGAGAAGTGGTAGTAGACCTTTCCGCAGACGTTAGACCGACAGGTCTCGACGAAGGGTAATTTGCAGGACGCTCTTTTCCCGCTATAGTGAGAGGACCCTTCAGTATTAGAACTTCATAGCCCAAGAGAAAAAAAAACATGAAGGCAGCCATAACCCTGGGTCTGTCTTGAAAGTACCAAGCTTTAACACGACGAGATGCTCTTGCACGGTACCCGTCATCAAATTTGCGATGACGACGCGACTGAGCCGATCCTCTTCGACGGGGACGATGTGACGAGCGACGACGATCGTACGGCGTGTCATGAATGTCATAGTAGTCATCATCTGAGCTCATATCAGCCACATGAGAAAAGGCAACCAAAAATGTCAGAATCAACAGGATCCTATACACTTGTAGAGTAGTTGGAAAACTGGCGGAGGCAATATGGAGTGGAGGACATAGGAGGATAGGGTATGAAGAAGGCAAGATACATCAATGAGCTAGAGAGTTTGCATTTAAAAAAAAACAAGTCTTGGTTAAAAAGTTAGAGTGTAGTTTTATTAACAATTTAAAGTTTGGGAAGAATGGGTTGACATTGGCGTTGCAATTTGCTCAGAGTTCGTATGCGATAACGGACTTGCAAGTATGGTCGAAATGCTGACAATTGATCTGGATGAAAAGTGCTCCGTAGGCAGTATAGGTTGGGGAAGGGGTTTTCCCCAAAATGCAAGAGAGAAAGGATTCAACCTTTCTTCTAATTCCAAACTGGAGCATGTCCACGACCGCACATCGCCTCACAACTTGCTGGGGCTTATGCTGGAGAAAAATCGATTTCCCACCAGAATTGTTCATATTATTCTATTGGCTCAGCAGTTTCCCAATTACAGTATAGAAGCCAGCGATGTTGGAAGCACGCCATGTCGAATAAGAAACGTAGCCATAATTTCAGTGCCTTCCAAGAGAGGGTTGTTCCTATTCGGGACACGCCTGATGTGCTTGCAGGAACTCAAAAGACACAACTCATCTCATCGCCGCGCACGCTCCCTTCACAGACTGGCACAAATACCCTCCTAACTGTCCCATCCCCAGCATCAAAGCGGTTCTGGGTTCTCGTTACGCACAATGTCTGCGAGAGCACTATTGCACCCAGTGCAAGAGCTGCGTCACATGTTGGCCACGTCTCTGAATCTCTCTCCTGCTGACATTTACTACCACGCCATCGAATTCGCCTTTCTCTCGCTCGTTATCTACTTGGCTCTCACACGGGCATATGAGCCATGGAATCGAGCAGCTCCGGCCCAGTTGACGGATGCTCAAGTCGCCGAAAAGCTCGCGGCTTGGAAGCCAGCACCGCTCGCCGCGCCTTTATCTCAACAAGAAAAAGATGCTCTCCCTCTCGATTTGACTACATATCACGATGCATTCGGAAATTTCCGAGTTAACGGCAAGGATAACGTAACAGATATGGCGACTTGCAATTTTCTTGGGTTGTTGAAGGATCCCACAGTGGAGGAAAAATGTCTTGCAACTATGAAAGAATATGGGTGCGGGGCTTGTGGCCCGCGAGGGTTCTATGGTACTACAGACATACATCTGGAGTGTGAGGAGAAAATAGCGGCGTTTTCGGGAACAGAGACGGCCATCTTATATTCCTTCGGGTCGGCCACGGGCAATTCAACTATCCCCGCGTTCTGCAAGCGTGGCGACCTGGTTGTCTGTGACGATTCTTTGAACTACTCGTTGCAGCTAGGCGTGAAGCTCAGTCGCGCGGAGGCGATTCGTTTCAAGCACAATGATATGGCTGATCTGGAACGTATTTTGAAAGAAGTCACGGACGGTGACGTCGCGGACCCAGGGCGGAGGAAGATTCAGCGTCGCATCATCATTGTCGAAGGCATCTATCAGAACGTCGGGGACCTATGTCCACTAGACGAAGTCGTCGCTCTCAAGGAGAAGTATCTTTTCCGCGTGATGCTGGACGAGTCCTTCTCGCTGGGTGTGCTGGGCAAAACAGGACGCGGTGCCCTCGAGCACTTTGGCATCAAACGCGAGCTCGTTGATATTGCCACGGCAGATCTAGGAAATGCAATCGCATCGGTAGGGGGTTTTTGTGTGGGAAGCGAGGATGTAGTCAAACATCAGCGCCTTTCCGGGGCAGGATATTGTTTCTCCGCTTCGCAACCTCCCTTTCTTGCCATGGCCGCATCCGTCGCTCTGGATATTGTTTCAGAACGAGGCGAGACGTTTGTGTCGCGATTGCGCGATAACGTAGATACATTCCGGAAACAGCTTAACATTCACTCGCTCAAGCAAGCTGGCTGGTACGTGGACGGCCATCAATTGTCCCCCCTCTTGCACATTCGGGCTTATGACGATACGTTGCCGCTAGCTACCTTCACAACACTGCAAAAGAAGTGTCTGGATAACGACGTTTTGATCGCTAGACCAGTTTACGCACAGTCTGAGGTCAACCCGCCAAAGCCGTGCGTGCGAGTGACAGTTTCCGTGGTTCACTCAGAGCGAGAGTTGCAAAAAGCGGCAACGGTCATTCGGCAGGTCTTGTTGTCCAGTAGATCGTAGATGTCCTTGCCAACACTAAATTCACGCACGTCAACTTTGTGAGAAGGTCTGAGCGCTAATACTACTTTAATTTGATGTTGTGCTTGCGCTCGATCTGCACATGTATTCTATGTCTCGGCGCGATTGTTTCCCAAATGTCTGCTCTGAGAGTCTGATGTCAGACTAGGATAGAATTTCCCATGGACGCCTGTAGAACCTGTCTGTTCTTGACAACACGAATGGCGGGTTCTGTTCTTGACAACACGAATGGCGGGTTCTGTTCTTGACAACACGAATGGTGGGTTCTGCAGGCGTCTATGGGAAATTCTATCGTAGAGGCAAGGGCCGCAAATTAAACAGATCCACTTGGCTCGTGACGCAAGAAGGAAATAGTACACGTGTGCATCAGCTATCCTGCCCTGATGATACACCCAGTATACTGTACCTACGAACAAAACGTCGTGAGATATCGGAATTCTGACTTTCGGAGCACTCCGGGCCTTATCCCGCCTCGGCGTACTGCATGTTGTTACCAGGAGAGGATCGAATCGTTTGCTACTGCCATACTTCTCCTTGAAGCCCTGGGCTTCAGTGGTGAAAAGTATCGATTCCGCGCCCCTCGCTGAGTAGTACGTGTGCGACGCGGTTGCGAATTGAAGAAGTGAACGTCTGGTCGCCTCTTGCATTGAAAGATGGCGACATCAGCCTCCGTCTTCGGCCTCAAAAATCGGCAGCGGGCTGTTTTCGAATCAGTTATGTCCACTTCTAATTCGGATAAAAAGGTGAGGGAGTGGAAGGTTCTCGTTTGCGATGCCGCGGCACAAGACTCTCTCTCCTGCCTGTTCCAGCCCACACAGCTGCGTCGACATGGTGTTACTTTGCACACTCAGATTGACAACCCGCGCGGCCCAGTTCCCGATGTACCGGCTCTTTATGTAATTGCGCCCACCCCAGAGAACATAGCCTGGCTCCTCAAAGATCTCGCTCCAAGAAACCAGCTCTATAATACCGCGACGGTTTGCTTTACTTCGTTTGTCACGAGGCCCCTATTAATGGCCCTTGCAGCACAAATGACCATCCCGGCTCCCGTTACCCTTGTTAAGGACCTCTACGCTGACTTTGTCAGCTATGAACAAAACCTATTCTCGCTCAACATACCCAACTCATACCTTGCCATGAAGAGCGCAAAAAGCGAAAGCGCTGTGAAGTCTTTTGTGGATGTCGTTGTCTCAAGGTTGCTATCCGTGTTACTTACGCTGGGCGCCATCCCGATTATTCGCGCCCAGCGCGGTGGTGCGGCAGAAGCTGTCGCTTCCGCACTTGATAAGAAGTTGCGTGATAATTTGAAACTGTTTCAGAGGTCCTCGTTTGCAAGCCGAGCGCTTTCTTTCAGACGCCCTTTGCTTCTCATGCTGGACCGTGACTTTGATTTTAATTCCATGTTACATCACACATGGACCTATCAAGCTCTTGTCCATGACTGTCTTGGATTGAAGTTGAACAATGTGTTCGTGAATGTAAGTGACAGCAAGCCAAGGAACACTACAAAGCGGAAGCAGTACACTATGAACAAGGAGCTCGACACATTCTGGGCAGAGAATGCCGCGTCTCCGTTTCCGCAGGTCGCAGATGCCATCGAAAAGGCTCTTGCCAAATATCGAGAGGAGGTGGAGGAGATCAACAGGAATGCTGGGGGTAGGAATCAATCCGCCAAAGCCTCTGTCTTCGAAACGTCAGGATTGGCAGCAACCATTGCCTCGTTACCTGAATTGTCTCGACGGAAAGAAACAATCGACGTACACACTAACATCGCCACAGCTCTACTTGAAAATATCAACCAAAGAAGTCTGGACAGTTTTTTTGAGCTGGAATCTCAAATCATGACCAACACCCATCGCCCGGCAACGGCTCTTTCGGCAGAGGACTACAAAATTCCGCTCGTCGAGCTCTTAAAAGGTGTCCAGGAGACCGCCGCAGGAGAAAAAAGAGGCAGAGGCACACCTGAGGACCGCCTACGTCTTTTCCTCATATACTACAGTGTTTTCGGAAGGCAATTGCCTGAAAAGACGGTGGCAGAGTTTCGAGGTATATTGCACAATGCTGGGGTCGACTCCTCTATTATAGAGTATGTTGGGCGAATGAAGGGGTATCGGCACGACTTGATGACCGCCCCAGTTCCTCGCCGCACAGGTACGATAAACACGGCGAAGTTGAAGGGAATCATGACAAGCGTTGTTAGTCGAGGCTACAGGAGCTTTGCGAATGTCGCTCAAAATGCAAAGAATCTCGTTGTGGAGGAGAAGAAAACTTTTGCAGTTTCGCGAACCCTTGAAATATTTATGAGCGAACAAGCACGGTCAAGGCACGGCACCTCTGCGAATGACATTCTTGAAGGATATCTCCTGTTTGATCCCAAGGTCATGGAGACTGCGGGGAGCATGTTCGGCGCTAGTGAGCCGACGCTGAGTAGCGGGAATACAGACCAGGCAATGAGGCTCACTTCCAAGCAGAAAATGGAGCGCATGGTGTTTTCAGATGCGATTGTTTTCACGGTTGGTGGGGGCAATTACGTTGAGTACGAAAATTGCGTGGAGATTGTGGAATCCAGGTCCTCGGCAGTAAGCCCAAAGAATGTTCTGTACGGCACCACCGAACTACTAACTTCAGAAGAGTTCCTCGCGCAAATGGCCAGTGCTGAAAACGGGTCACGATAAGGAAACAGCTTCTGACAACAGCTGCAAGTGCTAAATAATAGACAACTACACGCTGCCTCATCGCAAGCTTACTACTAACGCCCTGACACATTTATGTACATGAGGAAAGGTGAATATGTAAAGAACCTAGTTCCAGGGGCATACACTGGTCATGCAAAGCCAAGCAGTTGTCCAGAGGCTGTCCGACGGCTCGACTTGATGGGCGTGGCCGCCTTCCGTTTGGCAGATTCAGCAACTCGTCGAAGGAATGCGGATAGTTTGGCATCGTGCGCCACGCTGTTAGCATACAGTCTGACATCGGGTACGCCCTTTGGGCGATTCTGGATTTCTCCATCCCGCGTTTCTGGTCTATCCACAAGATCGCTTTTCATTCCGACAATCGCGCAAGGAACCAAACTCGTAGCTAAATAGACCCTTTCCGCCTCCTCATCGAGCGACGAGTCTGGCCAGAGCCCCATCTCGTTCATCCAAAGACGCATGAGTCTCCATGAAAGCCTGACACCCTCCTTGATAGCCTGCGCGGAAGAAACGCGGCTGTGCGTAAAAAACACTTGCCTCCACAAGAAACGCAGTTCGTTGATAACGCCAGCGCTACGCACGTGCGCCTCTTCGCCATCGCCCCTCCCACCAGCTTCGATGGCACCCACATCACCCAGATGCGTCATCACCTCCGGGACCCACGTACAGCTTATTGAAGAGCGAGTGCTCCGGTCGGTTACGTCGTAGACAAAAATCACACCATCGTAACGCTTGTGCGAGAAGAAAACCTGACGACCGTGTCTGTACCGAGGAGCTCCTGCTACGTCGTAGAACTCTTCCACGTGCTTGCTGTCATTTGCTAGACGGACCGACACTGCACAGCCCGCCGTCGTCTTGCCAATTGAGTGCGATGAGGCGCCGCAGAGCGCTTGTACTAGAGTCTGATGTCTCGTCATAGATAGAGGAAGTTAGCCTTTGAGTCCGATTATCGTGTGAGGAGACCGAAACAGCGCAATGCAACTTGTACCGCTTACCGTTTTGCCGACGTTGTCATCCCCCACTACCAGCAGTCGGACGGTGATCGCCTGTTCCATGTTGGCTCACTGAAAGAGTCAGAAAGTAGGTTTTCGGCGAGGCATAATTGAATTCGGAAGGATGAACGATAGTATGGATGGACTCTACCCTTGGTAGTAGGTGCATAAACTTTAGAAAGTCGAAGGATGAAGAATTAAGGGCTCCTACACGTATCGTACAGTATGTACACGTTGCCATGCGAGTACAATAGCCCTGTGCTCCGGTTTGTGACGATTTAGGGCGTCACAAAAAGTGAGACGATTTGTGTGACGATTTGTGAGAGTTTTGCTCTTTTCGCCGCCGTCATCTCACATTCGTCTCACTCCATCTTCTCATTCGTCACACATGGTTTGTGAATATTTGTTGAATTGTAGCACTTTTTGAGAACATTTTGTGATCATCACAAAAATCGTCTCAAACATCACACATTTTCGTGAATCTTTTGTGATGGTTTTGTGAGATGCATCTCAAAACTCTCAAACGTCAACCTTAAAATCAAAACTCTCACACTGACAGTGTGCATTTTGTGATGGCAGTGTGCATTTTGTGATGGCAGTGTGCATTTTGTGACGGCTTTGTGTGAGGGCATCACAAAGATCACATATAAAAGGCTCTCCATCTCAAAAGGCAAACAAACTGAACAACGTCATACAAAAAATTTCCCTTTCCAGCCCTCTACGGCTAGTTTTCAGAGACACTTCCCCTTCCCTTCGTGTTCGCAACTGCGTAGGTTGAACCGGAATTTACTGCACGAGAAGGTCAGTGGGACCCCAACCTACTGCGTACTATGTAGTTGGGTCAAAAGAGGGACAAAAGACGGGCGACCCAAGACACTTAGAAAGGGCTCACGCCAGGTGCAGTGGTGTTCTACATGTAGACAGGCTATCTGCTGCAGCTGCTGGACGGTCTGGCATTCTCGCCCTACACTGAAGCGACATGGGCCGTCTCCTGCCCATGAGAGGGAGTTTGACTCTGAGCGACGCACTCCTCAACGAATAAGGCAGGCCTCACAAGCCCCAGAGTGAAGGCCGTTAATGTCTGTAGAACAAGGCCATCAGCTATGATTTTTAGATGGGTTTGTGATGGTTTGTTGATGTCGGAGATGATTGTGAGACAATGGTGTGAGAGTCACAAAAAAATTTGTGTGTGAATCACAAAACAGTCAACAAAAGAGCACTTCGAGATGTTGACGTCACAAAAATGAAGTGAGGTTCACAAAAACAAAGCGAGATTCACAAAACTTGTGAGAACTTTGAGACGTTTGTGTGCTTTTTGTGAAGTTTATGCCCCGATCATAAATAGGACCACGCCACACTTTTCGGGAGGACACTACTCGAAAAGTACGGGTCTCCTGGAGACAAAACGTATATCTTCTTAACGACAACACAATTCTGCGTTCAACGAACCTACTCTCGGGACGTAGCGCTCAACAAGACCGAAGCAGGAGGAAAATACCCGACTGGGGCAAAAAATAGCCGTCACAAAAAAGGAGCACAGGGATAGCGCAACAAAAAAAATGCAGTCAGAAACTGCCCTGTGCGGTGCAGCTGGCAGTTGGCAGCGGCTGCAACAAGTGCGGGCTCTAACTTATAATCTTTTTCTGGTGCGTGTGGGTCACGTAGACAGGGGCTTTTTCTAGGTTGTGGCAAAAGCCATAAGCCCTCGTAGAGCTCGAAGTACGCTATGAGTTATAAAAAGACATGATAGCGAAGCCCATCAGTGCTTTTGTTTGACACTTCCCAGAGAGAAAATTTTCTTTCCTCAGACTTCTTGGCTGGAATGAATAGACGGCCATCTTTTCCCAGCTCACGCTGCGTTCCAACACAAGGCAGTCAGCCCAATGCAACGAAAACAGTAGCTCAAAATCGGAATATTCGAAAGAAGATGAGACAGAATGAAGTGGAGGGACAGTTTTCTATCCTGAAGGTTCTTATCGAATCCTAGCGTATGCAGGTGTAAAATTATCTGTCCGGCGGCCTGCAGACTGCCAATGTAGCAATGACGTCCTCGCTTTTTTTTTTTTTTTTTTGCAGTAATGTATGCGGTACGCAAGGGGAAGCAAACCGCTGTGGTCCCCCCGGACACGGAAAGACAGACATGTCTGAAGCCTTTCCACTTAAAGAATCCGTTGGGATGTAGTGAAGCTAATGCGTGGAGCAACGCCCTCAGGAAGAAGATACCAGTCCTTCAGTTGACATACGCCAAGAGGAATACTGGTCTATGAAGATTCAAACTGTTCTACCCCGTTTAGTACATTGACAGTCTCTCACTTCACTGCAACTGGCAGAGCTACTCCATCTCATCTCCAACCCGGTACTATCCGTATCCTACTGACCCAACCTGTTGCAGCTCTGAAAGTCCATAGCAATATGTGTACCGTTGAAGATAGTTCATGCCAGGCTACGTTGGTAAGTCTGATTATCTGAGTTCGGTCATAACGCCTTTGAAATCATTCTGCTGCTTCTGACAGAATAGGTTTCATCCTCGTAGCCTTTGAAGCCCCGTGGAGAGAGAATGAAAATTGATTCACACAGGCGGCGCGAGGTGAAGATCGGCCATGGCCGCGGCGTACACTTCAATCTCGAGAGATTGTTTGATGACATGGAAATATGTCAAGAAGGGACAGAGCAATTACTTAAACGAGAACCAATTTCTGGATGCTTTCAGCCCCGTTCGCTTTCGGAGGCCCGCAGGTTGCGGTTGAGAAACGCAGGGAAGGCTAGAAGTAGGAGCAGCCCTGTGGCTGTGAGGAATGAGGAGGAGTTTCATGTTATGGATATCCTGTAGAACCTAGCATACGCAGCAAGCGTGAACGACGTTCAAATACCCAAACGTTGAAAATGCATTTCAAGTTCGATGTGAACATCGCGCCAATGTCAAATTTGCTACCCGAGCTTCCGGTTTGAAACAGTCATTTATCTCTTAAGGAGATTACGTAAACGCTAAACTTCTCCTTCGAGTATGCAAATCCATCGTATCCCCGACTTCTCGACGCCTGAAGTACTTCCTCTAAGTATTTAGTCTCTACAAGTGTACCATTGACGTGTCAACCAGGTATTTCTCGTCTTTTTCAAGACGGGGAGTTTGTTTTGCGTAGGGGAAGGAGCCGCAATCAGCCTACTGGACCAAGAAGTATGTGAGAGAAAACAAGGTACCACTCGGGCTTGCAAACTCCTTTTGGTGTTTTGCTAAAGCCTCAATAGAACGTGTTGAGCGGGGTACTCACAGAGCGGTGACCATTCCAATGTGTATAGTTGAGCTTCCTTCGTCAATAGCCAATGCTTTGTGCTGTTACTATTTAACATATGGATAAAGTCCGCTCCAGAAAGTTGTATCGTATCTGAAAATTACTGTTCTCGATAACAAAGTAATGGGGATAGTACTGCTCAATTGTGCGGTGATCTTATCACAAAATCGAAATCAGATAGATTACCACAAGGATGTGTTCTATATCAGATTGCCATTCCTATATTTTCTTGTACAGTAGTCGGAATGCGAGGAGCAATCAAAGACATCTGACACCTTTTAGGCACAGATTCCTTGGTAACATTCAAATCGTCTCTGCCTCAAGGTCATGTATTTACATTTGAAGTCGGAAATATTATGTCGTCTAGTCTACGGACCCTTGTACCAGGGACCCGCAGAAAAAAACAAGATGGCATCGTAACTACTTCTATTGATGCCAGATTAGTCTAACAAGTTAAAGGTACGTTAGTCAGATATCGAATAAACGTCGAACACCGTCTAGAACGCGCTCTTCTTGGACTTGGGCAACGGCAATGAGCGGAGCCGCTGTAGGCGAGTTAACTGCTCTCCTTCTTTGGAGAATGTCTTTCGCAATGACTTTGAAGATCGCAGGCTCTCCTCAAACGAAATCTGAGTCGCAGTCTCTCTCCACGTGCAACTCTTCGATTCCCGCCACTCTACGCTTTCCGTGCTCACCGGCTCTCCATCGTCCACCTTAGGTTCCAGAATTGAAAGAAGATCAGCTACTTGCTTGTATACGCGGTCGTTTCCTGGATGTGCCAACTGCAACTCCCTCGCCATAGCCGCAAAATCCTTGCCGCCTTCTTTTAACTGTTCGGCCAGCGACTGATTCGCTGACAGGTTCACAAAAATGGCAACGCAGTGCTCTGCCACACCAGCCGATGAGGTGCCATGTTCGCGTGCTGCCTCAAGGACGGCAACCACTCCTCCTTTCTCGATGAGAAGCCGATGATTCAGTTGGACGCCATCGGCCAAATTTCTCAACACTCTACACGCGTCTTCTACCACACCCGTATTGCTTTGGAATGTATCAGGAGATATCAGATGAAGTGCCGCCTCCACAGCACCGAGTCTTCCGGCGAGCGTTTTGTTCGCTAGCGAGTCGTACGTAGAATTACTGAGTGCCTTGAGAAGCACGGCAGCTGTCTCGGCCTTGGACGAGGCTGTATCCATCATGGCGGTGATGATTGCACGTATGCTGCCGCAACGACCTAAGAGGTCGCGATTCTCGCGCTGAAATGCGAGCTGTCGGAAAGCCGCGCATCCACGCACTGCAATGGCGGTATGTCCCCTATGTTCGTCGAGCACCATGGTGATGGCCTCAATCCCTCCATCATGACCAAAAATCTTCTGGTTGCTTTCTTCTTCGACAAGAACCTTGGCGCACGACAAAGCAATCTCCGAAAGCTGGGAAGACCGAATGTTATTGTGCATACTAGCAATAACAGCTTGCACACCGCCAGCAGAACGGAGGCGCTCCATTCCGAGCGGGGACGCAGCTGCAATATTGGTCAGGGCGATCATACACTGTTGCTGCACTACATTGGATTTGGGATATTGCTCCAGAGCAGTGACGAGCACTTCCACAGCACCAGCTGTGACAGACGCATCTTGCTCGCCCTCAATAGCGCCATTCGTAAAGTTTCGAATTGCAAAGCATCCCCAGGCCTGAACGTGCTCGGCCTTGCTATGAATGGACAAGGCAGCAACAATAACAGCTAAGCCATTACACTTCATGAATGCCCTCTTATTCTCGGGGCACTTGTAGGCCAGGTTGGCCAAAGCTAGACAGGCCTGGGTCTGAATGCGAACCCTCAAGGAATGGGCTCTCATTACTTCGACAATGGCCTCGACCCCCCCACATTCGCCAATGGTGCGGCGGCACACAGGGTCGACGGTGAGCCTCCTCAGTGTGGTGAGGCCTTGATCGGCGACCTTGGGGTCTCTGACATGCTGTGTGATGGCATCAACGATGAGGGGAATAACAGCTGTCTTCGGGGAGGTATCTGACGGGCAGGCGTTTTCCTCTGCTGACAATCCAAAAAAGGCGGCGTTCTTGGCGATTCGTTCGAGGGCGGTAGCGATGCGTTCCGAGCGTTGGGTCTTGCTCTCGTAGTGCTCGAGCGGGGATGAGTCCAGAGCGTAGCCAGCGGCATCAGCGCGGGGCTCCTCAACAAAGGCGGCAGGGTCGGGTTGTGGGCTCTCCAGAATCGGTACGGGGTTCTTCTCAGGCTTGGGGGCATTGCGCCCGAGGAGCTTATTGCGGCGGCGGGTGGCACGGGCGAAACGGTGCGAGGTCTGTGAGGCGCGGGGCGAAGGGGACGGGTGTGGTTGTGGTTGTGGGGGTGGTTGGGGCATGGAGTCATAGGAAAAGTCGAGGTTGTTGGAGGAGTGGTACATGAATTGGTGGTCGACGGAGGGGAGGTCGGGGACTGGAATGCGAGGCGAGGCATCGCGGGTGTCGGCGGTGGAGGGGGTGAGCAGGGAGGTGGAGGGGTCCAGGGAGTCGGAGGTGGGGGTGGAGAAGAGGGTGGTGGGGAGAGAGACAGGAGGGGCGAGGGTGGTATCGGCAGGTGGGGGGGCAGGGGTTTGGGGGGTGCGTTTGTGGGGACGGAGGCGTGACAGACGGCGGGTGAGGGTCTCCCGGAAGCGGTGGTTGGTGCGGAGACGAGAGGAAGAGGCAGGGTGGAGGTTAGAAGGGGAGGGCATGGTGGGGATTTCGGCGGAGGAATGTAGCGTAGAGATGGAGGGTAGGATGAAGTCGGGGGGTGGGTAGAGACAGAGAGTAGCAGTTTTGTGAGGGGGATGTGACGGTGTCTGACGGTGTCTGTTGTGGTGCGGGACGGAGGGAGGGACGGAGGGAGGGACGGGTGGGGGATGGACGAATGGGGGATGAATAGGGTACGGAACGGTGGGGGGTTGCATACCTGGGGAGTGGATGTATGAGGGGGCAGTGTATGGGGGGGTTGAAGGGGGGGTGCATGGGGGCAAAGTTGATCCGAGGCAATGTGACGTAAGCATTCAAACGCTCGATAATTTAACGGAGAAACTCGGTTGGCACATCCTGTGGCAAGTTTTTGAATGCTACGCCGCCTCGCTTGAGGCGACGGCCAAACGGGGCAGGCGCGGGGGTGGCACAGCCACCGGTGCCAGCACCTCGCCCAATGGCATCCTAACTCTCATCGCGTGCATTACAGCTAGCCTTTTAATTTCGATTTCCTCTCCCGCCAAACAAGACGATAGCTTGGCCAACGCCAGCTTGCACCCGCCACGGACACACAAGAGAAGACCCCGCGCTGAAACACGTGTCCGAGACTTCACTGCCTGCTTTCGGCATCGCGAGATGGCCCACCTCCTACACCTCCACGCCCCGCCAGGGGACCACTTCCCCCTCACTTTTTGCTTTGCTCTTACCCTCGATTCGTGCCCCCATTTTCACACCCTTTTGCCTTCCATCACACCCCACTTCAACCGATTATATTAGCCGAAAACCCCCGATGGGCCCCTCACGAATCGCCTATCGCGTGGAACCCACGGTTCCAGGGTGAAACCCTCCCTCTCTTTTGCGACATCCCGCTTTTTCCATACTACCCCACCCACCCGCCGCCTTTTGAGCACACTTGCACTTGAGCAGATCCAAACGCCTTCCGCCCCGCATCAACCTCACCTCAACAAGTCCACCGATCCCTCCATCGCAACCTTTCCGGAAACCCCGACTCGCTGCCTTGGCACTATGTCTGCGCAGCAATGGATCCCGCTCGAGTCGAATCCGGAAGTCCTCACCGGCTTCGGCCACGCCCTGGGCGTCTCTCCCGACCTAGTGTTTTCCGACGTCTGGAGCCTCGAGCTGCTTGACATGGTCCCCGCCCCTTGTCACGCCGTCCTCCTTCTCTTCCCTCTCACGCCCAAGCTCCGCAACGCGGAGGTAGCCGATTCTACCTCCCTCACCGACTCCCCAGACGCCCCCTACTTTGTCCGCCAGACGATCGGTAATGCCTGCGGCACCATTGCTCTCATTCATGCCGCGCTCAACGCGGGTCGTCTGGCTCCCGCCCCGTCGCCTGATTCCTTTCTATCTCGATTCGGTGAAGCGACAAAAGATATGACTCCGGACGATCGTGCAAAGGCCCTCATGGAGGATGCTAGTCTAGATGCCGTGCATGGCCAGTTTGCGGCACAGGGTCAGACAGCTGCTCCTTCGCCTACTGAAAAGGTCGATTTGCATTTTGTCGCTTTTGTACACAAGGCGGGCAAACTCTGGTTGCTCGATGGCCGTAGAGATAAACCCTTTGAATGCGGCCCGTGCGAGGAGGGAAACGTTTTGCGCAGCTCTGCCAAAATCGTCATGGATCGCTTCATGAAGGCAGATCCTACAGAGCAAAGGTTCACTATCCTTGCCCTCACTGCGAAGCCATGAGCACTTCGGGAAGGGTGGAAAGAGGTCGGTTTTGGCTTTCCCTGGTTTCATTTTTATAGAGGCATTTCGGGGTGTCGAAGTCTGTCTCTCTTACACTACAAAATACTGTAAATATTGTCGCCTCGCTGGCGGGCTTTTCTTCGTTGTTTCCTGGTATTTTATGGTCTTCGGTTATGCACTTGGTTTCTCGGTTGCGGAACTCGCGGGCAGAGCGGCGATTGGCCTTACAGTGGAAAGCCGTGGGTGAGCAACAGGAAGTACCGTGCTCCACCAGCACTCTGCCCATGTTGTGGTGTCCTTAGAGGCAAGAGGTTTAATTATTTAGAAAATTGAACCCCGATAACAATGCAACGTGCTGGTGGAAAATAAAGCCGTCTGACTGCACGAAAGCCAAGGAACCTGTGGCCCGGGCAGTTGCACTGTGCTACTCTAAGAGACCGCGAAAGCAGCTGCTTAAGCTGTTCGTCTGTGGCCGCCCTCCGACCAGAGCCAGTTTTTTAATTAGAAGTGAGCCGCAAAAATCTCTCTGCAACGCCTACATTCCTCGAAATATCAGCCTCGGGACTGCAGTTTGGTAAGTTGAGCCGCAACTTGAAAAAAAGCACTGGGACAAGGGAATGGCCGGGACTTGTCTGAGCTTGGGAAAGAGCCATGCTCAGACGGGCTCGTCTTACCTTCCCAACGTCGTGGTCGGCTGTACAATTCGACAAGTGATTCCTCTTCCGGTTGCTCACGGTTGAACTGCAAGCCTTGAGGCCTGTTCCATGTGCTGTACTATCAATTGGCATCTCGTTTCAAAAGAAAAGACTGCCGTACCCCCGGAAATCCTCAATCGCCTCAACTGTTGTTTCTTCATGGACAACCGGTGCTCTGGATATTGCAAGAGCAACGGGAGGTACAGTAAATACATTTACGTAGCAATCGGCTGTAATTTTATTGAAAAAAAAGCTCCGGATGACATTCCAACCTCTCTGTTACCGGTCGGTATCGCCTTCCATTGGCATTGTTGGATGTTGGGGCGAGCCACCCGACATCAACGGATCACATCCGTTGATCCCCGGCTAGGAGATCGTCCCAATCCGCGATCCAACCGCCAACCCAACGTCCTCACATCCCTCCTCCCTCACCGATGCTCCTCTTCGCCTCCGGAATCCCGCTCGTCCCGCACCACCGCCACCCGCACTCCCGCTTTCGCCGCCCCCACCTCCGACCACCATGTAGCACTCCACGCCACCGTAACCCAATCTCCGCCCTCACCCCTCCCACCCGCACCCCGCCACCCATGATAATCGGCCTCAACGAGTACTCCCACGACACTTCCATGGCCATCATCCACGCTGACACGGGTTCTCTCCTCTTCGCCATGTCGAAGGAGCGTCTCACTCGTCGCAAGCACGACGGCGGTGATGTGTCTCTGCTTATGCGTCGCGGCCTTTCCGCCCTTGCCGACCAATTCGCTTTCACCGATGTCGCTGCCTTTGCAGAAGGCATACAACTCGTCGTCGCTAACAACCACCACTTTCGTGTGGCACCCTTCGAGAGGAGGCTCCCACTCCAGATCGCACTAAACTATGCCCCCGCTTCCACGCACACCGCCTGGAACCTTATCGGCACTCCAGCTGGAAGGCTCCTCGCTCCCCTGAATCTTGCCTCCAAAGCTACCAAAATTGAGATCAGTCACCACCTGGCGCATGCATATTCCGCTGTGTATTCCGCACCGGTTGCTCGAGGTATCGTCATCGTCATGGATGGTATGGGCGACAACCGCGACGACTGGGTGCGCGCCGCGTTTCACGGGGAGAAGAGTTATTACTCTGAAGAAAGAGTGTGCGACGACGCGCCTGGCTTCCTACAGTTTCCATCCCATGTGCATGAGGCGAGGGGAGTGGGGTACAGGGAGGCAGAGACTGCCTATCGCTTCACAAAGGACGGGCGTAATGTCAAGTTGGAAAGGTTGTTTAAGAGATGGACCCCTGAGAATGAACCCCCCGAGCTGCCAAATCATTCTTTTGAGGAAATGGATTCTGTAGGAGCTGTTTACAGCAGAGTTGCCGCCATTATCTTTCGGGATTGGAATGCGTGTGGGAAGGTACGTATCGAATGCTTGTCAATAAACGAAATCGTTGTCATCATCAACGACAATAGTCATCACTTTTCTGATCGTGGAGTCCAGTACAGTCATTGTTTTGAGCTGCTGACTAACAGTTTTCAATTCGTTCTGTTTGTTCGCCGGGTGTTGTTCCAAGGTGATGGGCTTAGCTCCGTACGCTGAAGAACGGCTAAAGGGAACTCGTTTGCTGGGTGACCGGATTTTTCTCAGAGGTGACTTATTTGATGGTACGCTTTCTGTAGAAGAAGGTAAGCTCAAGGGCCTTGACCATGTCGGCAGAAGCTGGGTTGATGCTGAAAACTCTCCTGAACTGCGCCTGTACTTCGAAAACCTCGCGTATCACATCCAAAAGGATCTCGAAGACGTCGTAATTAAGTTCGTTCTCGATCTACAAAGGATGAGTAAGGAAGAAAATGTGATCTTTACAGGCGGTGTGGCTCAGAACAGCACTTTGAATGGCATCCTAGATTCCAAAAAGGAAATCAACCATTTCTCGGTATCTCCATATCCAGGTGATGAAGGCATCGCCGTTGGATGTTCTGCGTTCGGTTTCTATGCTAATGTTGCTGATGGCAGCAAATACAATCTCTCACAGGCGCTCTCGGAGAGCCCCCTGGTGGCGTCTCAAGGAATCCAATACAAATCGCAAAGCATCGAAAGGGCTCTCAACCATTTCGAGAAATGGATCAAATGGAGGCGTGCAGATTCTGCAAAAGAGACCGCACAGGCTCTGGCGAAGTCCAAGGTTGTGGCATGGTTTGATGGGAAGAGTGAATTCGGTCCGAGGGCTTTAGGGAGTCGCTCGATACTTGCCGATCCACGGAAGGATTCCGTGCGAGACCACGTTAACCGAGTGGTCAAGAAAAGGGAAGCTTTTCGGCCTTTTGCCCCCGCAGTGTTGGCAGAACACGCAAACGAATGGTTTGAAGACTGCCTGGGAGATTGCTCGCCCTTCATGTCAATGACAAAGACATGTAGAAGACCAATGGATGCCATGGCCGTGGCGCATATCGATGGTACCTCCCGTCTCCAGACAGTGACACGGGATAGGAGTGCTTCGTACTACCAAATGATTGCAAAGTTCTGGGAATTAACTGGTGTTCCAATGGTCCTCAACACGTCGTTCAACATAGCCAGAGAACCAATAGTTGAATCGCCGCGTGACGCCTTGCGAGCGTTTTTAGATACAAAAGGAATCGCCATGCTCGTTTTTCCTGGTTGCGTGGTTGAGAAAGACATACCTGCCATGTCGGCAGCAGATACTGTCCAGTCAGCCTGTTCTACTTTTCGTTCAAGTCAAGTTCAAGATAGTCAAGGTGCATGTCTGCAAACGCAAGTTGTGTATATTCCACTTGATCTTGAAGAACTTGATGACGAGGGTAGCCGTTTTGAGGACGATGGAATGCCAGAAATCACAGTACATATTACTGATGGATTAGAATTAGAACTATTGGAGTACATACAGAGACATGGAACGCTTTCAGTTCAGGAGATTTTTGAAGAGATGGTTTTTGTGGACGAAGAAGGGCACAGATACGACTACGTTGCCGAAACTGATACCAGACAAGACATGAAAATAGAGAACGACAATAGCGGCGATGATGAACCTACTCAAGACGACATTCTCGCTCGATTGACAAATCTCTTCGAGAAGCGCTTAATATGTAAAACTTGAGAAGTTTTTCACTGCGATATCATAAAGCTATTCGACGGTTGCAATGTCTTCTGGGGCCGTGTTCTCGAGAATTCGCAAAGTCAGTCTTTGCCAGTTTGCAAGACTCTGATGGTCCCGAATTTCAATATCCAGAGCGTCAATAGCATCTGCCCATTCACGATACCGTGCTGCACCTCTAGATTTGCGTTCGAGGCGAGAGATTGGTTGCAATTGGCTGGAGGTTGGCTTCTGTCGCGTCATTTTGAAGCGTCGACTATCATTTTCTGACACAGGGAACGGCCAAAAACTATGAGAATAATCGCTATCTTGGCTCTCGCAAAACGACTTCAACGAAAGCAGGTACCAAGATTTCTTGTGATGCACTATGGAGGCTGGGGGTGAATGCCAGAAGATTACTTCTAGCGCACTAGGATCAATAAATAGCTCTCCCCTTGTGCTAAGGACTACTTTCCTCCCAACATGCTCATATCCAATTTTTGGTAGTCTTGAAACTATGTCCCCGCCTGCTACTACTCTCCAGTTCATAGGGATGACTGAGTCGTACACCTCCTGGAAAAGTTTGTTACCAACTCGTGGGGATCCGAACGTGGTTACTAGAATTTTGTTTCCGGGTACATCCAAAGTGAGAGAGACATCTAAACTTGCTAGAGTAGCTAAAGCCCCTCCAAGACTATGACCCGTGAAGTATACTGGTCGGTCTTTTTCGTTCAATAAAGCTTCTGTCACGTTCATAAGTTTCTCTTTGACAGAAATGTATGCTTCAACGAATCCAGCATGCACTTTAGCTCTCTTGAAAGAACTGCTGTGGATGATATCCGATACCCTGGAGTCATCTTCGCCCGCATCAGGGGATTTTCGTCTTGTCGGGCCAATCACTTGAGGTAAAGATCGATACAGTACCTTTACATCAGTAACGATATTTTGCTTGCTGGTAGTCCCCTTGAAAGCGATGACAATCTGGTCAGGAGAAGCTGCTACAAATGCTTTTGTGTCGGTTTCCTTGTCGAACAAGGACTCTTTTAGTTTTAAACGAAGCGAACCGAGGCCGGCGTTGAGGCTACCTTCTTTTCGTGTTCCGTGGTAATAAACAAACCATGCAAGGTTAAATAGATCTATATTGGTTTGCATCACGAAACAATTCGCTTGAATCTTGCGCCCATCTCCTTGAAAAGACCTAGGTTCAGTGTTTCGATAGACGATGGGTTCTGAAGTATTCTCGATATGGTCTCGAGAGTTATGGAAGAAAAGCTTTCGCCACACGAAAGAAGATGGAAGATTTGTATAAACTTCTGTCGTGACATATGCTAGGATAAGGAGTTGCAATCCCAGTGGCGCGTACTGAATATCAAAATATGAACCTCTACCACCCGAACCTTCTGACAATATAATGAACTGAAGAATTTGCACTCCCTTAGGAAGTCCAAATAAAACAAGGGCATATGTGCTAACATACATGATGTAAAAAATGCCCTGTTGATGAAGAAAAAATCGAAATCCAAGAATTTTTGTCCTGTGTTTGATATACTTTGCACCTCCAAGAACCCGATACGTTTTTCTGATGTCGATCAGTATGAGCCCCAAAACAATAATCTCAAAGAACGTCAAGAGCGAGACTGTCACGATAGCAAGTCTTGGCCACACTTGTATGCTTGCGTAAAGGTTAAAAAACGCTACAATAGTTGCCATCGGTAACTCTGCGACTACAATGCGATACTTGAAGAAAACGCCAAGCTTGAATAAGTTGTAAAGCAGAATAATGATAATTTTAGGGGTGTAAAACTTCCAGTCCTTGAAGGAAATACGTCGCGTTAGATATCGGTAACTATGTGACGTCATCCAGATGTAGAGTAGAGAAATTGTCGAGAATGAAAGCATCCTGACACACGTAAACACATCCAAATAGCTAAAGCCGGCTTGCGAATCAGGAATATCCACTCCAAGGAAATCTCGCAATAGTCTCACGATGGGTTCGTAAGGATTCAAATATGCCATCGTACCGAATACGAGCATCAATACCCATATTTGCTCATTGAGTAGGTTCCTAATTCCTTCTTTAAGAAGCACTGCACAGAAAAAGATCAACAGAAGGACAACATACGTGAAGACAACAAAGTTCATTATTGAATCAAACATGATAAAAGACAGTGGAAGCTCGTAGACCAGAATACTTATTAGGGCGCCAGGTTGAGCGCCAGGCACATCTGGTAAGGACTGTGAGAACACCGTGCGCGAAAGAATAATGAATGTTCCAGAACACACCAGAGCAACGGCGGCAGTCAAGTTAAAGACAAATGCCAATGTATTGATTTGGCGAGCACTGACGACTTCAATCTTCTTAAATGTGACATGCTGCCGAGACCAAGGCGACGAAATCTCTGTGTGTCCTACAGAGAAAGGTTCAAAGACATCCAGTGACAGTCTTTCGCTTCCGGGCCCGGACTCTTCCAACTGATCAAGGCCACGATCAACTCGCCGGCCTTCTTCGTCACTGAGTAGTGACATTTTACCGCCGCCTCCGGACATGCTCGGCAATCAAGTCGATGGAAATGGGATATAACTCGGAGCTTGAGACTTTTGGACGAGCTTGCACCAAGGCCATGCGGTTTAAAGTGCTCACCTCCTCGTACCCATGTTCCAAGCATTTCATTGTCCAAATTACATAAACATACGGTTCTGGGCATTTTGAGGTCCTTATATGCCATTACGAGCAACGGAGAATGTGCCCCGGATCGAAAGGTCGCTTAGATAAAAATGCTGCTGATACTGGCTTAATTCACAGGAATGCACTTCTTCTCAAACGTCATATTGTTTCATACCTGCCGACTTCTTGCTGCGCAACACGAGGAAGCTGTTAAAGGTTGTAGGTCGTGAGTCCGTGAGTACTAAATCGATGCCTTTGCAACTTTTGATACGAAACCGGCACGTGCACATAGATGTAGATGTAGTGTCGAAACTACTTGCACGAGTAGGCTACATTTTAAAAGCTGCAACTCTGCGAGTACTACTCGCAGAAGGTTGTAGAAGGCCCTTTTTCCAAAGGGCGTTTCGTATGGAGTCAAACGCCTCGGGATTCTTGACCGCCTCTCTGTTACCGGGTTCTCGGCCCTGAAGGATGCGTTTGACTGGAATCTCACATTTCTTTCCAGAGAATGTGAAAGGGACTTCTGGGACTTGTACGATAGAGTATGGGATGTGCCTCGGAGAGAGACGACTTCGAATCTGATGCTGGATTTGCTTTTCTATGGAACTACTCAGGAGAAGTGGGTGGCGCAGTGCCACAAACATAACAATCCTGTTATCTCCGAATAGAGTATGCTCTGTCACTAGGGCGCTTTCAACAAATTCTAAGCCCTCTACCACCTGATACAAATCTGCCGTTCCAATACGAACACCCCCAGGATTTAGTGTTGAATCTGATCGGCCGGTGATCTCAACGCCTCCGTTTTTTGTTATTGATGCAAAATCACCATGCGCCCATATCTGCGGGCCAAATCGCTCGAAATAAGAACTCTTGTACTTTCGATGTTCATTGTCATCTTGAAAGTAGAGGGGCATACATGGACAGCAATTTCGACAGACTAGTTCCCCACGTTCGGATGTCACTGGAGCCCCAACTTTGCTGAAAACAGCCACATCCATTCCTAAACCAACACACTGCAGTTCAGGTGCGATGACGGGCTTCCAGGGAGTGCCCAACGCGAAACATCCATTGATTTCTGTGCCGCCAGACATGCTCGCATACTGCACACCTCGACCAAAGAAAGAACGAACAAAATCGAAATGATCGACAGTTGATGGAGACCCAGTTGCCATAACCAACCGCAAGCTCGAAACCGGAGGTTTCGGCAAGACCTTCTGGTGGCTAGCTGGTATTTGACTCAATGCGTAATAGTACTTGGCCCCACTGCCGAAATGGGTAACGCTTTCATCGTTGGCAATGTTGATCAAGCGAAACGGATCATTGTCGGGAATCGCAGCCCCGTCATAGAAAACTAGTTTGCACCCGGTCGCTAGGGCTGCGATAACCCAGTTGAACAGCATCCACCCTGTCGATGTCGTGTAGAGCATTGTGGACATCTCCGTAACTTCATGATGGAGCGAATGTTCTTTCATTTGATTTAACAAGATGCCAGGCCCCTGAACGATACACTTCGGTCTTCCTGTTGTGCCTGACGAAAACATTGTGACGACGGGATCGTCCATGGACATCGTTTCGTATCTGAATGTCTCAATTGAACCGGCAGACTTTTCGAAATCTCGCAATAGCGCATGATTAACTCCTGTTGGTGCTGTTTTTGCCACAGATAGGATACTATACCCCTCTAAACAGCATCCTGGAGGCATGCATATGAGGAGTTCTACTGAAGGCATGCGAGTAGCTATCCTCGATATGTTGTTTAGGACGCATCGCACCTCACCTTTGTAGCGATATGCTGGGGTGTAGAACAAGACTTTCGGTTGTACTTGCTCTAGCCTGGAACAAACAGCTGTCTCTCCAAAGTCAGGAGAACATGACGACCAAACTCCTCCGATAGCATTTGTCGCGAGCATAGCGATGGCGGCATCCGGAGTATTCGACAGCACTCCGGCAACGGAATCACTTCGACGTACGCCAGCCTTTCGCAGCGCTAGTGCCAGGCGTTTCACGCGCGTTTCAAGAACTTCGAAGGTAAGCCGTCGGCGGTGGCCGACGTCATCTAACGATTGTTCTGGTCTGTAGACAGCAGCAACTTTCTCCGGACATATGTTTGCATACCGCAGTGCGATTTGAGCGAAATTGACAGACAAGCCGGGCATCCAAGAAACGTTCACCAAGCGTGGCAACGTTTCATCTCGGCCACGGCATATAACTGATTCTGGTGGAATTGAAATTCCCTTCGACACAAAGCCAGTGAACTCGGCCACAGAAGCCCAGAAGTGAGCTGGATTCGCAACGCTCCATGCGTGCAACGCAATATAGTCGCCAATTTCGACGTTTGCGCCATGTTTTGTATTCAAATATTTGACAAATCTTGTCAAGTTGCTCGAGGCAATCGATTCTTTCGAGGGCGTCCAAAACTCTCCGAGCCTAGACTCAGGTTGTTCCATATTCGCTTCTTTTAACGCATCTTTGTTGGACTTGCGGCAATTGAATTGAGGATAGATTTGACTCTCTCACAGCATCGCTACAGCATATCCTCTGAGGTGTCAAACTGGAATATTCAAGGCATGCTGTTGATGACGCAAAGGTGGAGCTCTACCTTTATATCACGAGTTAGCGGGTTACACAAAGGCCCAGACTCCATAGGGAGCAGGGTTCGGTTGTCTACTTACGCATCATCACTTTTCGCATTATTCTTTTGCCTTATTTTTTATGATAGCTTCAAGAGCCAATCACCTCCCCCTCAGGCAACCTCTGCAAAACGTCCACGCAGATCACGCCCTTCGCCATCAAGGTCACTTCTGTCCAGGAAGTATTTTCCACAGTGCCTTCACCAAGGAACAGTGCAAGCGTGAATCAAGCCTTTATTGCCGCATTCCGTCTACGGAGTCGTCAAGTGTCATTGTTACGATATTTGCAGTCCGATGTTGGGTTTGGGTTTTGCATTGGGAGCAATAGCGCTGCCGAAAGAAGCCTTCTCGTTTGCTGCCCCATTAAACTCTCCGCGTAGAAGATATATTTTATCAAATCGACCAAATGGAATCTATATGAAGGAGAAATCTGGAAAAGGTAGCTCAAGTGCTCGTCCTTTGCCTCAAGGTTTTGGGAACAAGTCATCGTCTGCTTCGGATGGAGAGAAGGTGGCATTTGTGGGTAATGACAAGTTGGGTATATCTTTTACCTGCGATGCACAGGGATGTGGAGAGCGCGTCACGAAGAGCGTGAAAAGAAGGAGTTACGAGAAAGGAACAGTACTCATTCGCTGTCCGAAATGTGAAAAGCACCACATTATTGCAGACAACACAGGGATGTTCGCACACCTTACTGGAGGAAGAAAGAACGTTGAGGAAATAGCGAAGGATACGGGTGCGGCTTTCACTCGTGTGGGGACTGATTCTTTTCAACTAGACAACTCATATAGTAAGTTCGCAATGCCCTAATTTGCCTTCCCTTTTGCGTAGCGTGAGATGATATCTAACTAGAAGGCGATGATGTTTCCCTGTTTGCCGGAGATGGACGTTAACAGGGGAAGCGAAAGACTTGGACCCCATGAACTCAGGCCCGAAGACCGATGGAATTGGCAAGGATGCAAATTCTTCTTCGTTAGAAGGCGAGGAGAGCGAAAGCGGGTAGAATTCTATAATCGCGGGACCACTACATTATTTTCTAGAAAGGTTCAAGCTTACTCCTCGCGGACGAAGACGTAAAATTCTCCGCCTTCACTTTTTCCGACTCGCAGCTTTTCACTGCAGTATGTTGTTTCCAGGACCGCTTTAGAGTCTGCCCGGACGGTAGTCTTTCCCATGAGTAGAGCGCTAGCATATGTTACTTCAAGTGTTCTGCCAGTCTTCCCAGCGAGCCGCCATTTCCCAATGAGAGCATTCTCACCTTTCATGAGTCCCAGGAAAACCTCGATACCTTCGACTGTTCTCGCTTTGCCGTCACGATTAAGCTCGACAACTACGCTCTTGCACTTTGCACCCGGCAACGACCCCAGCCCAGTGATACTCCCCGCATTCTTTTCGACAGCTACGCTATCTGTCAATAGCAGCTTCCAGTTCCCAGGAAGCAGCTTCTGAAGCTTGCCCTTAGAGGCACCGAATCCTCCTTTCGATTTCTCGAGCGCTCGCACAGCCGCCACCGCCTTTTCAAACTTGTCTGGCTGAAGTTTGCGGTATCGATGGAGACTTACGTCTCCGGCTGATTGTTCTAGTTCTCGCAAGGAATCTAGGAAAATTTCTTCAAGCTCTGTCGCCGTTTGAACTTTTGAAGTGATGGTTCGTTGGGGTAGACTCCTCGCGCGACGCTGCGGGGCTTTTGCTAATCGGGCCGCGTATGGAGGTTGTCGCTGTAGGATTAATGCATTCCGTTGAAATCCTGATGTGTTCGTGCCTAGGCTAGGCGCATTAACAAAGCACGCTTTGTAAGACATCGTGAAATGGTCCCGTGAGCAAGGGCGCAGTGAAGATGTCAGTTCTTGCCGCCAGTTTTCTGGTTTCGGAGCAATTTGTATTTCGACGTAGAGGCCAGGTTCGAGAATGCTCTTTGTGGCTGTGTCTTAGAGTCGATGCGTGAGAGTATGATGCATCCTTTTGAGCGATGCTGATATGAGCTCATGACAGCAAGGCGCATGTCAATGTTTAATTTTTTCCAGGCTTGTCCAATTTGGCGTATGCTGGTCTCTTTCAGATAGGGTGGTCATCGCGTGGCCATCGACAAGTGATCCGAAGCAATACGAGCTTCACACGAAAGTTCTCTGAACGTTCTACCGCCTGCCCTTAGAAACGTATTCACGCCTTACAACACCACAACAATTTTCTCCCGATTGATACCGTGAAGTCGTCCCCGACGAGAATGTCTACAGGAACGCTGTCGGTCGAGGATGCCCGTCTTCTCGCCAGCATTTTAGGCGACACAGGGAATTCGATGCCATCTCCGTCATCATCAATAGCCGATGATGCCACCAACGTAAGCAAAAAGTGGCCAGTGCTGACTTTCCAAGCGGAAATCAACCAAATAGATATGTCCAGTGATACTGACCGCCTTCTCAATATCGGTCGCACCATAGCACCGTTTGTACGTCATACTGCTTGCGATATTCCTATTCGCTATGTCGTGTGTTGCCTTTTCGTGGCAGCGCTACCACAAAGACGTCTCCGAAGCATTGTCCACGGCTGGCACGCAAATGCCGCGAAGGAACTTCAATCCCAAATCGGCAAAGCAAGGCAAAGTTGAATGATAGCTTTCAATTAGTATCGAGCTGTTTAGTATTGAGCCGTTTACTGATTCCCTATGTCCGAGCTGCGTGGTCTCATTAGTTTTTTTCAGAGCTGCCGGTCTTTCCGTCGCGTAACAAACTACAGAGTTGCAGGGCAGGAACAAAGACTAGTAGGTGAACGTCTCCTCGTTGAGGGCTACCTGTTCTTGTTGATGTGTCCTAATCGACCCAGTAGCGGGAGAAGCTGACGGCTGGCGCCCGATATACGTGAGCTGCCCGCGCTCATGGCCGTTCTCAAGGTCCCGAAGTGCTGTAGCGAATCGAGGTTGAACATAAGCCCAGGCACCCATGTTCTTACTTTCCTCCTGTCGCCAAACGACCTCCGCGTTCGGATACTTTGCAGCTTCAGCCTGGACCAAATCAAACGGAAACGGCGAAATTTGTTCCACACGTGCAATAGCAACGTCTTCCACATTCCGCAATGAACGCTCCTTCAGGATATCGTAGTACACCTTCCCCGAACAAAAGACAAGACGTTTAACTTTTTCTGGTGTAACCATTCCTGTGCTTTCGTCTGGGATTACGCGACGGAACATGGCGCCCTCGCCAAATTCTGACAGCGAGCTCTTGCAGACGTGATCACGCAAAAGCGATTTGGGAGTCATCACAATCAATGGCTTGCGGAACTCCCTTGCCACTTGACGACGAAGTACGTGAAAGTAGTTGGCCGGCGTCGAACAGTTTACCACCTGCCAGTTGCAATCTTGAATCTGCTTAGACTTGTGAGGGTCCATGTCCGGCATAACATCTGGGTCATCGTCGCACATTTGTAAATATCGTTCTAACCTCGCTGAAGAATGCTCCGGGCCCTGTCCCTCGTACCCATGAGGCAGAAGGAGCGTCAGGCCGGATTGCCTTCTCCATTTGCGCTCTCCGGCCGCGAGGAATGTGTCGATGATCACCTGTGCTCCATTGGCAAAGTCCCCGAACTGAGCTTCCCACATTACCAAAGATTGCGGTGATTCCAAGGAGTATCCCATCTCAAATCCGAGAACGGCCATCTCCGACAGATTTGAGTTACAAACTTGGAAGTGAGCTTGTTCGCCCATGTTAAGGTTGTTTAGAGGCACAAAAATTCCCTCCTCGTCCTGATGGTGCAAAACTGCGTGCCTTTGCGAAAATGTACCGCGCTCGCAATCCTGTCCAGACAATCGCACGGCAAATCCATCCAAGAGCAAACTGCCGAAAGCCAGAGCTTCCGCAGTTGCCCACAAAATACCCTCTCCCATTTCCAAAGACTTTTTGCGATCTGCAAATTGCTTCCGCAAAATTGAATGTAGCTTGAACCCTTCCGGTACTTCACAGTGCTTCATGCCCACTTGACGTAACTTTTTGAGCTCCACACCAGTCGTTTGTAACCGACTGTGGTCGGCCTCGCTCTTCATGCCCTTCCAATGAGAAGAAAGCCAATCCTTCTCACTCGGTTTCCACGTCTTTCCTATATCAAACTTCTCGTGGAGACTCTTGTTGATTGAAGCTGTCAGGTCCTTGAACTCAGCATCGGTAATCACTCCCTCGCTAATAAGTTGTTTCCCATAGATGTTCATGGGGGTGTCATGTGCCTTGATCAACTTGTACATGTGAGGCTGCGTGAACATGGGCTGATCCAGCTCATTGTGTCCATGCCTCCTGTAGCAAAACAGATCCACAACGACATCCTTTTGAAAGCGCTGGCGGTAATCCATAGCAATCTTGCACACCTTCACGACGGATTCGGGACAGTCGCCGTTTACATGGAAAATAGGCATGCCGACAGTCTTCGCGACGTCAGTAGGATACGGAGAGGAGCGAGCCTCCTTTGGATCCGTTGTGAAACCAATCTGGTTGTTGACAACGATGTGAATCGTCCCGCCAGTCGTATAGTCCCTGAGATCGGAGAGCTCAAGCGTCTCTGCGACTACGCCCTGCCCAGCAAAGGACGCATCCCCGTGCAACATGAGGGCCATGGTCTTCTCCCTGTTGAAGTCTTCCGTGAAAAACTGCTTCGCTCTCGTCTTACCAACGACCACAGGGTCAACCGCCTCCAAATGGCTTGGATTAGCCAACAGGGAGAAGTGAACCGTGTTCCCCGAACGCATCTTCCTCGTGGTGCTAGTGCCCAAATGGTACTTGACATCTCCACTGCCAAGGTAGCTGTCGGCGAACGGATCCTCACGTGGTACAAACTCATGGAAAATCTGCTCGAGTGGCTTTTGGGCCACATTCCCGAGGACGTTGAGCCTGCCTCTATGCGACATCCCCAGGACGACGTTCTCGACCCCCAGTTGCGAGCCATGGTCAATCATCGCCTGTAGCCCAGGGATGAGAGATTCCCCTCCCTCAAGCCCGAATCGCTTGGCCGTATTATGCTTCCGAGCGAGAAATGTTTCAAACAGCTCCCCTTCGGCCAGATCACGCAGGATCTCCTTTTTCTCCTCTGTTGAAAACGGGCGTTCATTCTCGTTTTCCAGAATGTTGCCAATCCAAAACTTTTCATCACGCGAGAGCATATGGCGATACTCAGCGCCAATCTTGCCGCAATACGCTTTTCTCAACAGTGCGACAATGTCCTTGAGTCTTCTCACGGGGGGACCCGGAAGCTCGCCATAAACGACGAACTCTCTGTCCATATCGGCCTCCGTAAAGTTGTAGTGTTTAGGATCGGATTCGCGATGGATTTTGAAAGGATCTATTCCGCCGCTGCTAAGGATCTTCCTGCGCATGCCGAGCGGGTCAAGATCGGCGACCAAATGCCCCCTGTGCCTGTATGCCCTGATCATGCTCATGAGTTGAATGGTATCCTGGGAGATCTGGAACAAATCCTTTCCAGGCGTCATGCCAGCTGGGACGGTATCTAGCTTGTTGCGATTGACGCGTATAAGCTCGACAGCGTCGCCGGGGGCGACACCAATTTCCAGGTTGTGAAAAAAGGTGGTCCATGACGAATGGACGGAATTGGGGTCCTCACGATAGCGCTCGTACATTTCCTCGAGGACTGTAGCGTTTGTGCCCGTCATAAAACTTTCGCTAGGGTCGAGCTTGGTGCCGGCGAGGGCGGGCGTGGCCGAGCGGGCCTTGGTGGCGAGCGGGCGGGCGATGGCCATGGGGCTACGGGGTGACGCGACGCCCGCCAGCGCGCGCGTGAGGAGGAAACGTGCGCGGGTGGCCGACATGATGAGAATTGAGGGGGGATGTAAGGGAGGGCGGCGAAAGGAAGGGGGAAGGGGAAGGTGTAGTTGAGGAAAGAGACTGCGACCGGCCGTACATGACGGGCGCGGGTACGAGGGAACAGAGCGGTCTTACAGCAAGGCGGATTGGGCGGCCCGAAATATCTCTGGATTTGAGATATCACTTTTGAACCAATAGGGGCGGTACCTGTCGGGGCAGTGTACGGGTTCTGGTCCAGGTGACTGTATCATTACCGTCAACTAACTCTCTACAAAACTAAGTATCGACCATTTGCATGTGCACCACTACGAGACAAACCCGCCCGTTTCTGCTAGTCCTGACCACCGCAACTCCCGGCGCACCTCTGCACGTGTATGACGTCTTGCGAAGCAAAGACGTCATGGTGGATCCACATTCCACTAGTGACTCTCGAAGGATATCCATTGTACCCAGACAAGGCGCTACATAGCTTCACCATCCGCAATTCAACAAGCCCATGACGTAAGGCCCATATACGGGCGCGCCAAAGTGCAATAGTATCGACAGCGCACGCATCTCGACTAACTGCATGGGACATGGACACATGCGCCCTTCCAACGAATACATACCCTATCTTGACGATGTCAAACACAAAACAACCCTACCAAAACTTGACACCTACGACTTCTCCGACGCCCCACGCTACAACCCTCTCTTCCACTGCCTGCACACATCATATCTTGCCGCGCTACCCTCTGGTGGTTTTGCGCTCTCCTTCCTTGTCTGGCGCCAAATGCTGATGCACAGCATGCACAAAGTCATGCTTAGCCTGTCCTCTAACCTCCATACCTGCCTTTTCCACGTACTCTCTCAACTGCGGCATACTCCACCTCTGCAAGCTTCTGCAAATTGCCTGCCGGACTTCTGCATTCACGAGCTGTTTCTTCTTGGGATCTGTGGACCAGCCCTTTTTGAGCCTCTTCAGGACCGGGTCCTGCACGTCGCCCGAGGTGGCGGCCGCCAGCGCAGTGCGCAGACACGCGGTCTTGCGGTCGCGGTCCAGCGAGCTCCAGCGGCGGCGTTTAGACGTCGGACCGGAGGAATCTAAGGGGCGCTTACGCGAAGCCGTGGGCTTGGCGCGGAGGGCATGGATGAGGCAGCGCGTCTTCTCGGTCGGGATAGTGGTGCGCGCCCACAGGTCGGCTTGAGAGGGGAGGTAGAGAGGGAAAGAGTCGGAGACGGGCGTGCCGTCATAGCGGGAAAATAGACCAGTAGAGGGGAGCGAGTGGATGATGGATTCGATGGAGGAGTTGGCGCTGAGGCGCGGCTTTTCGGTTGAGGGGGTTGTTGGAGCGTCCAGTTGGTGTGGATGCTCCGCAGCGGCCATGGGTTGTGCCGTTGTTCTGAGAAGAGACCTGGATGGTGTCATGCCTTTGCGTGAAGGAGTTTGTGAGTTAGTTCTGTTTCGCTGCTCGCGGCGTATTAACCGGAAGCGAGGGTTGTCGGACTGGGGACGGATGGTTGGACGGTTTAACGGTTGGACAGGAGGTGGAGAGGGAAGCGGAGTGCGCAAGAGTGGGGGGGTGCTTTGTTTTGGTTGTAGGTGAGGCCTTGAGAGGCGGGCATTGAGTTCTGATTTTTGAAGTTTTGCGGTAAAATTCCCATCTCCGCTTTCTTCTCCCTTTACACGTGTACAACCTCTCTGTTTCAGGTCGGCTGTTTTGTGCATGTCGGCCACATGGCGGGAAGGGCAAGGCGGATGAGAGTTGCGAGTACGTACTGGTAAGACGCGGTGCGCGGTACAATGCGTGTAGCTCATATTTTGTGAGTGTAAAACGGCATTTGCTGTTTCGGTGGGTGATTTGTCGAAGGTCAAGGGGTTGGAGCCGCCATCGAGTATTTCTGCATCACTCGTGTGAAGGATACGCGGCGTGGGGCTACTGATAGTTTGTCGAGAACTGCCCTTAGGGTATGGAGACATGTGATGCCGTTCTGTAGACAAAAGACTGGTCATGCCACTTGAGAGGAATTCTATATTTACTCTTTGCATTTTTGCATGACTTGCCCTGACTTAAAATCAGGTTGTATGGACAATTTCTTCGTCGCAACAGCAACGTTTACTAACAAAAATGGTTTCGCAGTTGTTCCGATGGTCGTGCGATTGCAAGTGAAGAAAAATAGCGAACCCACTTAGAGTCTGACCACTCACAAATGATCGCGCAGCATGCTCCAGCTTCACAACCATCAAACGTGGACACGTTGCGGCTTCTGGATGTAAGAAACGACCATTCATTTTGCACTCCTATCTCGCGCAGCCCGATCACTAGCAGTCCCATTGCTGGCCACATATCCTTCTCATCTTCTCCATCTTGGAAATCTTGATCTTGTCCCAGCCGTCACGCCTTCGAGATCTTACTCAAGTACCTCGTCTGCAACAGCTCCACCCACACAATCCTAAACTCTTCCCCATCCCCCTCCTCCAAACGCCATGGACTACGCACTCCGCGCCGTGCAAACTGGCGATATCATCATGGTGGGCATCGCCGGGACCATTCTCGTCGGTGCGGGCCTGCTGCAGAAGAGCCTTGGCGACGTCGCCGGCGAAGAAGGTATGCTACCTCCGGCCGCAGGCGCCCGGGCTCGCCGCGAAAGCCAAAGAAGCAAGCGCTTCTTGAAGCGGAATAAACCCAAGAAATGATCCCCCACCCTCGGCACTGTCACTTTCCGGTCGAGTTGGGCTTCAGGCGACGCACCACTCGTTCAGTGGACGACGTCGAATGAGTCTGCGTCACCCTGCATCTCGGATTCTACCACGACGCCGTTAGGGACCTGCGCCACAAAGCCGTTCACGAACTCGACCACCATGTCTTCGCCCCGCCTGCGCTCCCGTGCCAAATCCTCCAACCGCCTCACTCTTTCCCCATCCACCCTAGCTACCCGCAAAAAGTGCAACTCTCCTTGTACCTCCGGCTCTCCGTCACCCTCGTAAACCTGCTCTTTCGTCTCCGCCTCGCCTACAAGCACCACGATCTCGTCCCCCTCCCCTCTCTCCGCCAGCGCCGCGTGCACCAGGTCCTCCGGTGCATCGCGCATCCATCCATCGCCCCATCTCTCCAGAAATTCGAACGACAGCGCCGCAAAAATCAGTTCCCCAGCCATAACTGCCCGCCGATCTCCCCAAGCAGGCGCCCCCGTCGCATTACGAGAGTCCCGCACGCGCACGCGCAACTTTCTGACTCTCCCGTCTCGTAGCACTGCTACGGGCACGTCCGTCCCAGGCGTCTCCTTGCAAACGGCCGCTTGCCAACTCGCCTGCGCAAAATCCCACGCCACTGTCCCGCTGTTGCTCACCGCCTTCCCGTTCACTTCTACAATCACGTCACCGACGCGTAGCGGGGTGCTTTCCGACGTCCTTGCTACACGCATTCCAGCCACATTCGCACCAATGCCGGCGGCTCGTCGCGTTGACGGCGACAGAAGCGGCTGCGTTGTCACGCCGGGAACGTACGCGAAGGGCAAGTCTTCTCCACCCTCCATCCTAAGGACAAAATCTATCGGCACAGCGTACACGACGCCGTCCCGGAGTTGCACGAAAACGCCGATCACCACGTCCGCAGCCGACAAGACTGGGGCACCAGACCATCCGCGGCCCACACGGCCGTGCTCCGGGATCAACTCGAGGAGAGGGATGCGCCCCCCTGCCGCCCTGGGTATCTCGAAAGCGACGCTTTGCAAGTAGGCGCGCTCGGACGGCTCGCGGGGGTTTGGGGACTGGATCTCACATACATGGCCGAGCGGGGGGAGCTTTCCGAGTGAAGGAACAGCGGCGTTTTGGAGGGGGCCGGGGAGCTGGAGTATGGCTAGGTCGGCGCTGGAATTGATGACGCGGATAGAGGCTGAGTGACCGGTTAGAGATATTTTTGTGGCGGCTCGGACGCAGTGGTAGGCTGTTATGGCGAGATCATCGGTTAGGAGGAAGGCGGCGGCTGCGGCGGAAGGCTCACAGGTTAATGGGAGGGATATGCGCTTTGCATGGTTGCTGGGCGCGGCGCAGGCGAATGGGGCGAAGGAAAGGCTTGGCATTGATGAGCGCCAAGGGCTTGTTGAGGAGGAAGCATTGGGATTCGATTCGTAATCCTACTGCACGGAGGGGTCGCTGTGTCGAATGATGCTTTCCGGACGCGAGCTGCAGTGGCAGCTGTGATTTTTCTGGAAATTCAAGAAGAAACAACAGTGCTCTACAGTAGCCAGCAAACACAGTGATCTCACCTCTCGAGACCTATTGAGCCCTAGTTCAAACAGAGGTGTTCTTTTAATTAAGAACACCTCTGTTTGAACTTTCCAAAAGCCAAACGCGAGTTTAAAAACTAGCCTTTTGGCTTTTGGCAAGTCCATCTGAAGGGCATGTCCTTGAGAGCAAGATTTATCTATAATGCAGTATGCCTGGTGGATTTTAAGGTGGTCTTTTCGAAAGACATCGGCATAGAGGTAGGGCCCAGGGCTTCCGAAGACACAACAGCTCGGACCTACAGTTAAAAGGGTCTTATGCTAGACCACTGCGCCTGTTATTCTGTGCGGAAGTGCGTCAAATAGTATCTGCTGTAGATGATACATTGTTATTTTTTATTTTCATAGAGTGAGACGCTGGGAAGGCGCAATGAGATACACTAGAGAAAGTCAAGGTGCAGAAACGGGCATCGCTGTAGATGGTACACATTTCTTGAACTTCTGTTGAACTGCTTACTGTACGTGCTGAATGTGAGTCTAAATTAGGAGAACAACAATGGAAAGCCAGGTAGAAGTCAATGCACTCAATGCGTCGCGCCAGCCGCAGCGGAAACCAAGAAACGCTGTGGTGCATGGTGGCAAAGATATTTGGGATGTAGAACATATTGTACAACTCAGTTTTGGTTTGTATTACCTGCAAACGCTGTGTGGTAAATGCCCTAACGAGCTTTCATTCCAGATGCTCCGATGAAAAGCTGCTCTTTGTTATATTTGCTTGACAACGATCTATCCATCGGTGTGCACAGTTCGTCTTGCATCCTTTGACTCCCTCAGACGAGTCCCCCCTTCACCCCAGGATACTGGAAAATAGAAATGTGACTATGAGTGTAATGACGTGAGCGTAGAACAATTCAAGAAGAAATCAGGATTGCTATTGTGCAAGATTTGGAGACACTTGCCAGATTTGGTTTCCAATGGACAAGGTCGATTGAGATACTTTGAGATATGGCGGGTTCACTTTCTTGCCCTCCAATAAATTTGCACCAAGTGCACACATATGTCAGTTTTGTACTGTCGTTTACTCACTGTCCAACAATCTCTTGCCAAGTGCGTCACAAAATTCTGTTCTGTAGGCAAAAGACAGCGGCACCCATGCTCACCTCTTACCTCTTACAACCGAAAGTAAACCAAACCAAACCTCATCCCCCTTCTTCCACTCCTCACCACACCACCGGCACTTCGGTGCCCCTTCTACGCCCCTCACCCTCTTCCCATCATGGCCGCTGCCCTGCGCCTCTCCACCGCTGCCCGCACCGCCATGCTCTCCCTGCGTCTCCCCCCTGTTACCAGGTCACTAACCGATAGAGCCGCCGGCCCCGGAGGTAAGTTCCACACCCAGCCCGCTCCCTCCCTCGCTTCCCAATGTAGCTCCACCTAATCCGCTTACCCGAACCCAGGTCTGTTCCGTACCCGCTCCGTCGTCAATCCCTCTGCGCGGCAAGCCGCCGCCTGCCGCACGCGTCTCCGCGAAGCGCGCTACGCCCTCGAAGAGCGAGCACGTCCCGCTGAACTGGACGCTGGCTCTGAGGAGCCCGCTTTCGAGACGGAGTGTGAGCTGCGCGATTTCGTCGAGATGCGCATCCAGGAGTCGATGCGCACCGGACAGTTTGACAACCTCAAAAACAAGGGTCGCCCGCTGCCAGGCCCACCCCCGGCCTCTATGCTGGATGTCGCCCTTCGCATCATGCGGCAGAACGGCGTGCGCCCGCATTGGTTGCAGCTCATGCATGACATCGACCACGAGAAACGGCTGTTCAGGACACATTTGCAGTTTGCGTGGCATAGTTATATGCCGCATAGCCCGGCGAGGTGGGAATTGGCCGTCAGAGTGGCAGAGCTCAGGGTGGTCGAGGTAAATAAGGCCGTGGACACCTTTAACTTGATCAGACCGTCCTGTGTCGGGCATCTGTTCCGCCTCAGGCTGCGCATGCCGGAGGAAGTTACGCGCGCACAGGAGAGCGAGGTGCCAGAGGTGTTAGCGCAGAAAAGGAGGAGGGCGGCTGGGGTAGATGAAGAGGGAGGCGTGGAGGCGGCGGCGGAGGAAGAGAAAAGTATTGAGGGAGGGGATGAGCCTGCAGGAAAGGACGAAGAAAAAGAGCAGTCGCAGGAGGATGGGAGTGTCGTTCAGGAGCCGAGACCATCGTGGCAACTGTTTGCAAGATTTGTGCGGGCAGCTGAGGTGCGTGAATATGACCTTCCGACGTGGGGACGGCGTCGAGAGCCTTCGACGGACAAGGACGCCCCATCGGAGCCAAAGAAAAGTTGCTAGTCTTGTGGCTTGTACAGTACTTTTTTTGTTATGTTGTAGGCCGACGTCATTGTGACGCGGTCGGAGCGCAGTCGGAGCGCTTTTTTTTTCTCCACGAGAGTAACCCGGATAAAGTTTTAACACATCGAGAAGTCGAAATATGTCAACGATTAAACTGTTGTGTTGTTGTAGGCCAGAAAGGTTTCACCGTTATCTGTGCTTAATCGCTATCGTATTCCGTGCTCTTTACAGTGCAGTACTCCAGACTACATACCTCCAGTATGGTACAGCCCCTGACGCATCACCCTCAACCAGCTACATCTGCGGCAGAGGCGGTGACTCGATGAGTTCGTTGAGTAGCCCATGGCACGCATCCACCAAGGCCGAAATGAGCAAGTTCATGGCGTCCTTAGAATACGTCCCCGAGCGAAACTGCATCGCCCTGAGCCTTGGCTGCGAGCAATATTGGCTCAAGACGACGACCTTCTCCTCATTCTCCTCCCCAAACCTGCCTTCCTCATCCGCGACCATGTACAAAACCTCGCTCCTCGTTTGCTCGTCCATGCATACAACCAAAGCATAGCTCTCTAAGTCGCCCCGATCGAGCTTGCATGCCATCTTACGACTAACGTCCAGCCTCTTTTTGAACTTGAGGGCCTCAATAAAGCGGGGGTGCGGGGTCTTGCCCTCTCTTTCCACGCGCGTGCCCGCAGAGTGACAGGCGAAGCAGTGCAGCTCTCTGCGGCTGCACAGGTCGGTGAAGATAGCCTCTGCGGCGACGGAAGTGGTCTCGTTGTCCCGGCCGACAAACAGGACGTCGACGCGGCCGGAGGCGCACGCGGTGGTGTCGAGCGGGGTCTCTCCCTTGTCGCGGGCGAGGATCCATTCGCGGAGCGCGTCACCGCATGTCACGTCATGCTCGTGCGAGGCATCGTCGTTGCGAGGTTGCGAGGC